>NC_141039.2:41507500-41710000 GCF_052040795.2 Danio rerio
CTATCTTGAGGTTGTTTAGGTAACGTTTATGGTGATATTCACAGAGAGTTTTGTGCCACTGAAAGTAAACATTGTTCAGAGAAAACCCTAAATATAAACGGAATCAGTACATAAATAGTTTAAATGAATGGTCGCTTATCATTGTGAGTCATTTGTAGTGTAAACACACCTTAATTATGTTGGCTTGAGAAAGCCATCATACTTTTATACTACTCTGTCCTCGAAAACAAATGTATCTCCTCCTTGGCCGTTCGTGCTACAAGGCCCAAATTTGGTTAAAATATGCCTTCTGCACTCAAGAGTTACTGTGGGTTCACACCGAAAGCGGTGAGAGCGTCCAAGGTTGCTCTGGCCGCCCTGGCGACAACGCTGTCTGCTTTTAGCACCGCCGGTGAGAGCGTCAAAATTCACTATGTTGATATCGTATTTTAAGGAGCCATTGAAGCTTGTCAGTTACATTCCTGCATAAAACATGCTTTCTAGCGTGAAAATGTTGCACACTTTTTATCAAATTCATTTAACAATGGAAAATCAAGTTGTGTGTGGTGTGGCTTTGCTCCACTTAATTATCCAATGTGTTCATACTGTATGTCTCAAATATCCTGAAGCAGCAATACTGTTTTGTTCTGTTGCATTACATTCCCGCTTTTTTAAAAATAAATATATTTAACATGAATGCACATCAGTAACTTACTAGTAACTTATTTAATACGTTCCTGAAAACATTGTAAATAATTGAAAATCCGGCGACTGCAATAATCAAACCCTTGGGAACAACTGTGGTCGGAACTAAAAATCACAGGTCTGTGTTCTCTGGACTCCTCTCAAGCGTTTGACGGCTTCATTCTGATTGCTTGCCGCCGAACCGCGTCATAGCTCATTACCATAAAGTTGACTTGATTTCAACTCTTCTCGACACCCATTCCAGCGAAGCCGCGCCACGCTGCCCTTCGTCGCTTATCGCCTCCGGCTCTCATTGAAAATGAATGACTTCCGGCTACTTTGACGCTCTCACCGCTTTCAGTGTGAACGTACGATTATGTTATATCCCTTCGTGCCAATCATATTTATCATTTTTGAATAAAAAGAGGGTTGAATATTATATTTTAATAATCCGTCCATATAAAAAGCCAAAAGCTGTGTTCTGCGTTAGATTTTGTTGCTATATCTTTTCAGGTTTATCAGATTTAGTTTTCTGATAAATATTTTTTAAGCTTTATTTTTTGCTTTTTTTTTTTTTACTGATATGGCAAGCCATTTTTAGATGTTTAAATTTCATACTTATAAAGCAGGACAGTGGGACACTATCCAAGGAAAATACCATATCAGTTCAGGATAGATGGAATTTCGTGTGAACTTGAGCTGTGTTTGACATTTGTTTGCTCAACCTTTGCTGGTGTGCTTTGTTTACCATATAAATACTGAAACATATTTGTTTCAAACTCTTTTGAGAACTGGAGTGTGAACATCATACCTGTGTGTTATTCTAGACGGAGGAGAGGGAATAGGTAAGCTCTGTCACGTGGTGTACATGGCACACACGCAGTATTCCTTTGGTTATACACACTAGGTTACGGATTTGTGCTACACTTGTAAGTTTTGCTTTGGAAGGAGACAGTATGTAAGATACGACGTCTCTGACGTTGAAGGTTTACTTTTTGTTTTATTTTGTAGTTCTAGGGGAAAGAGTTTAATGGGTTAGTTATTTGATTTTTGTTTTATTCTTTTCTTTTGTTTGGCACAGTCCTATTCTCTTTTTCCGGCACAGTCCTATTCTCTTTGTCCTCCTTGAGCCTGGTAAATTTGGTTAATTGTTTTTTGTAGAATCTTGTCCTATTTCTAACTACTTTCGTGTGAAACTTTATTTTTCAATAAACATTTAAATATCCACAGCATGTTTATAAAAAAACAAGTTCACTTAAATAGCACATTTGTGTCTTGTTGTTCCTCATCTAGTGTAAATGGCAGCAATAATTACAGTTGCCTCAATGTTTTCCTTTCAATCCATCCTCGGAAGGGATGTAACATATGGCAAGCCATTTTTACACAATGTAAAAGTCCAGTTTTTGACTGTCATGGAGACATCAGGGTTGATTTATATCACTCATACTGGCAAAAAGCTTTGATGTATCATCACTAAGCTTTTCAATTGTTCCCATAGCAATAAAATAGGCTAGCAACTATTTAAAAACAGCATTATCTCTACAACAGAACATCGTAGGAATCTGGGTATTGGCTCCTTGTGTAGTATGCATGGTAACAATGATGAGCCAAGTGCTAATATCGATAAGCTACATGCTATTAATGATTATCTCAGTGCAATAACAAATGCTAGAAATGCCTACTAAGTAGGGCTGGAGGTAATGGGCAAAACATCATATCCTGGTATTTTTTAGGAGGAATGACGGTATACGATATATATCCGGTATTTTCCCATAAATGGTTACTTGAGAATTAAAGCCTTTATTAAAAGTTTATTAAACAATTTTTGAGCAAAATACAATTCAGACACAGGGGTTTCCCTCCCTGCAATTACATAACAATTAAATAACAGAGCAGATTGCAGAGCTCAATGTGTTATAAAGTAAATGTTAACAAGAGACGGTCGTGTAATAAATACTTAATTTATAATCAGTGATTATGAGGTGGTTTCACTTTCAAAATGCGATATTAAAATCGGCCCATTGTGGGGTTTTCAATTCTTTTGAAGACATTCAGGCGTTGCTTGTCAATTTGACAAGGCTTCTATGTTCTTTCTTGCTGTTAATTGAAGAAGAAATAATCGATAAAAAGTTTCTGATAAACCGCTGTGACAGCTGCAGGTGCGGTGTGATGCGGGTGCACACAAGAGGGGAGTCAGATTTGTCTGGGGAGTCAGATTTCGATACAACACCAGCACTGCATGTCCTCCATGATGGGTCGTTCTTAAACGATTCGTTCATTTTGTACAAATCTTTTATATGACCTGGAGTGAATCATTAATTTGCGCATGCACTCAGTTGTTCAAGTGAAGCTCGCATGCTACCTTGGAGTGGTCTGTTTCGCGCAGAATGTCCGACGTGTGGCCTCAAAGCATATCGTTATGAAAGATACTGAATAATCCCTCATCATGTTGGGGAATCATATCAATATGCATCTCCAAAGCTCGATATACCGCCCAACCCTACTACGAAGTATTAGCATTTGATTAAACATGTACACGAGCTTTGCAATTTAGCAACTGCTTAGCAACCCTCTAGCAATGCCAGTCCTAGTGCAGTCACATTGACTTCTCAAGCCAACATCAAAGTTTGTCAATGAACTTTAGGTTGTAGTTTCATTACGTTGCACCAACACAAAATCGATTGTGTGGAACCCAGCATTTTTTAGAGTGTACACTGAACACATGCTCCATTTTTTTTTTTTTTTTTAATTTGATCTTTTTTTGTGGCGGAATTATCTTTTTAAATATTCACTTTGCCTCAAACATACCTGATACTTCCATCTTAAACTGTGATTAATTAGACAACAGTCGCTCAAAGTAATTTTCGACAAGTCAATTCAGCTTCAGAGGGCCCTGCACACAAAATGGCCCATGACAAATATTGACACATGAAGATGGGATGAAGCCAGCGGCACCCTGTTGATCGCAGCATCTGCGCCTCTAAACGCAAGACTTCCAGCATCACACACCACCGCATGAACAATGGAAGCCGAACTAGATTTTGGCTTTGTGAAGGATCGCGTTTCTGGGGCCGAGAGCTGATAGCAGATAAGGCAGCTGTTCTGGAGGACGACTGACAAGAAAGCCTGCCGAAGCGCAGACAAGAGGCTAAAGCGCATTTGTCAGGCGCTATTGCTCACCAGGGCTTTCCCAGCCAGTGAATGCAAGCTGACAGTGTTTGCAAGAATTAAAACATCACGCTTTATCTTGCTGCCTAAACCTGATGTATCATATTTTCGGCGAGGCGTCTCGTGGAGCGATGTTGGCGAATGGTCCAAAGCGGAAGTGGGAGGAGAGGTTTTTGTTTTGTTTTTGTTTTTTTCCCCAGAAACAATGCGACGGCCAGAGATCACTCAACCAGGGAAGACCAAGCTGTTGCCTGGCTCTTGGTACATATGCAGATCTCTATGTACATCATATGATGGAGATGGTAGGGATGATCAATCCCTCTTAGAGGATCACACGCATGCTAAACTCTAGATGGGGTACAGCTGGGGATATACTTGCATCAATAGGGAATACACTGTACAACTATTATTAATTTTTTATAATAATATTTTTATATTATTATAATATTATTTTTATATAATATATATATATTTTTTAATAAAAATTCAATGGGTAATTTCATAAATATTATGAATAATGGTATGTATAATTACCATTTTACCTTACTATAATGGTTGGGTTTTAGGTTGGGGTAGCCAATAAAATATAATTTAATGAGTAATTTAATAAATAATACTAGGTGTAATTATTTTTTACATTACGGTGAGGGTTGTGTTTTGGGTTGTTGTAAGGGTGGACATTAATACAATTTCATTTAATAGGTAATTTTTCTAAATAATATAAATAATACTAGGAATAGTTGCTTTTTTTTACATTACTGTGATGGTTGGGTTTTGGGTTAGGGTAGGGGTGGACTTTAATAAAATATAATGTAATGAGTAATTTAATAAACAACATGAAAAGTACTCTGTATAATTACTGTTTTTACATTACTATGATGGCTGACTTAAGGTTTAGGGAAGGAGTAGATAATAATAGCATACAATTTAATGAGTGATTTAATAAATAATATAAATAAATCACTTCCGGCCACAACTATATCTCTCCTCGAAAGCAAGATCCCTCCTGTAACTGGGGTTCCCATTGGCCAGGACTGTTTTAGATTTTGATTATATATATATATATATATATATATATATATATATATATATATATATATATATATATATATATATATATATATATATATATATACATACATATATATATATATATATATATATATATATATATATATATATATATATATACATACATACATACATTATATATATATATATATATATATATATATATATATATATATATATATATATATATATATATATATATATATATATATATATATTATATTTCAATCTGCATTCAAAATATTAAACATTACAGTAAAACACACACAAACAAACACACACACACACACACACACACACACACACACACACACACACACACACACACACACACACACACACACACACACACACACACACACACACACACACACACACAAAATCTATATAATTGACTATATTTTAAATAAACTATATTATATTTTAAAGACTAGCTAAAATAAATAAGAAACCCCCTGGAAATTTTCATTAAATAAATAAATAATTAATTAAAAAAGAAAATTTCAATTGGCTCAAATAACAAAAGAGGTGGTATTTTCAGACACAGAATGACTTGAAATGAGAATGAATTCAGTTAATTAGAAACACACTTTTTTATTTCACCAACATAGCGTACGGTGTATTGTGCATCGCTAATCTTACTGTTCGTTCACACCAAAGGCGGAAAGAGCGTCAAAGTTTGCTCAGGCCGCCCTGCTGTCTGCCCAATTGGAAATTGGAAATTAGGGAACAATTGGAAATTAGGCAACCGCAATATTCAAACCCCTGTGATTGGAACCAAAGTTCACAAGACTGTATTCTCTCAAATCCTCTCAAGGAGTTGACTGCAACACTCTGATTGTTTGCTGTCGAACATTGTCATAGCTTATTACCAAAAAGTTGACTTGATTTCAACACTCCTTGACACCCAAACCGGCAAAGAGGCACCGCGCCACTCCTCACCACTTATCACTACTGGCTCCCATTAAAAATTTATAACTTCCGGCAACTAAGACACTTTCAATGCAAAGTTACTCTTAAAGGTATAGTTCACCCAAACATTTATGTTAAAATTTTTACTTATTCAAAACCTTTTTCAAAAAAAAAAAAGAAGTTGTTACTGAAATTCCACATTTTAAGCAAGCAGATACAAATTTACTGTAAGGGACAGTGTGTACCATTCTGCTGAAACACACAGCTGTGGAATTCATTTACAAAACTGTAAATTTCCATGATTAATTAGTCAGAGAGTAATTGGTTAGTCTAAATGAGTTCGGTGCTCATGTTCACAAAGCATGCATCATGCCCACCAGCCCCCAATCACACAATAAATGCAGTTCTTTAAAAAAAAAAAAAAAAAAAAAAGTGATTCATCAAATAATTAAAAGCTTTCATTGTAAAAAGCCAGCAAAGTCCTCATAAGAAATGTTCAGTACACAGCGGCACAAAACTACTAAAGCGCATCCCTTGAGTGGGATGATATGCTCTGATGTAATCTCAGAGCATGGACTCAAGGGATTTCACTTGCTCAGCATTCAAAAAGTTCAGAGCTGTAAGATCAGAAATATCGCTGGTGCACAACATCTAGTTCTCAACATCCAAGAGTCTTGGAACTCTTTACTAAAGCAGTTAGGATTAGGTTAAGTTGGGTTAGGTTAGGCATGCATCATAGCATGCAAAATCAGCCAAACTTCTGAATACTCAATATAGTGACCTTTAATAGTCATATGAAAATGTAGATTTAATGAATGAATGCAGTTTTTCCACGTAAACAATAAAATCTTAGAGCAACAACATACCCCCCTCCCCCACACACACACACACACAAATGTTGAGATCATCAATTAATAAAGACTTCACTTTAACAAGCAAAGGCACAATACTACTGTACGTCTACACCACACACATTTTTACAATAGCTCATGGTTTGAAAAGGAGTACATTTTGCATCACATCTATCTCCTTGTGTCTGTTATTTATTTTTTTAATGCAGTAAATACACTAGGTAACTCAACCAGAGCATTCGTCACTTTTAATGCGCACCACTCAAATTTGAATGAAACAACATAAACACCAAGCAAAAATATTGCAAAGTAGCATAGTTGCTTCAGCAAATGCACATTTTTGAGTAGGTGGTGAGTTACTAAAACAAACAATATTTTTTGAACATTTCAATAATCGTTAGCATGCTAAAATATTCTCTGAGATTCAAAATGACCATACTATGATTTTTATTATGCATTTAAAATGCACCACTGCTAAAATTATTAAAGGGCACCTATTTTACTAGATGAAAAATAAGCCTTTGGTGTCTCCAGAATGTGTCTGTAAAGCTTAAGCTCAAACTATTCATCAGATTATTTATTATAGCATTCACAATCTGCTTGTGGTGTTCGAGTTTAGAGTAGCTGTTTTTGGTGCCTGTGGCTTTAAATGCAAATGAGCTGCTTCACCCCGCCCACCTGTATTATGTCAGATAAACAGCAGTCAATAATAGAGACAGACTCGGATGAAGCTGAAATACAGCTCATTAGTTAAAAATACCAAGTGCATTTATTTCATGTGTTTATTCAAGCCCTTCTGAAATGATGAGTCAAACACAAATGCTGTTTGCAGTACACACACACAAATGCACATTTACTGACACCATGCTGCCTTGGTGATTATAACAGCTTTAGAATTACAAGAATTACAGTGATTTTAATGTCTTTATTACAACCACGCACTTTTCAAGAAGTTTTAAACTTATAAAATCAATTATTGAGGTGCAGCTGATCACAGAGAGTTGGAACAGATCTTTTAATCTCAGTTTCTTTGCAAAAAATGTTCTGTGGACATGTGTGTACACATTATTATGGAAGCATGGTACCTGTCAATCAATTAGGTGGGCGAGGGAAACTACACTCCTTTGTCACGTTGCGGTGGGCTTCAAAATCACTGGGATTTAGATCCTATTTTGACGTCATTAAATAATTATTTTTTTTTTTTTTTTAACTAGTTGGGTTTCTATCACTTTGATATGACTGTGGACACACTTAACCTAAACACAGTTCTGTCCAAATTAACACAGTTCTGTCTGTTAACTCCAAAATCTTACAAATCATCAAGCTTGTTTTTTCTTTTTTTAGGTGTACAACTAGGGCTGTGCAATTAATCGAAATCGAATTGCGATTTGAAAAGTTGCGTTTGGCTAAATCGCAATAGGCTGCGATATGAAATTTATATGTATTATTTAATTTTCCCCACACAGAGCAAATGCGTCTTAATAGCCAAGTCTTACAAGTAGGGTTGGGCCGATAGATGATGCCATCGTCCATCGCAAATGGCCAACAGACAACACAATGCTGAGCTGACATCACCGATCCTCTACACCGCCCACGTCGCAAACCCACTCGCAAAAAATACACTCAGGCCCCGGTTACACTAATACGTCTTAGTGTTAAATGCCATTTTAGAATGAAAATGATCCACATACACACTGTTTTACCTAGCATTTCTGAACAGCCATCCGTCCGCTGAAAACGTACATCACATGACCACACACACACACACAGCCACACACTGTCATGAGCTCCAGAGAGCAGTACATGCCAGACAGTTTATCAAAGATGTACCGATGGATCGCCTATCACTAGTTGTTACACGTGATATTCAGACATCGCACGTCTCCATCCCGGTCCTAAAATAAGTCGCGCACCCTTCTCACCCCCGGATCCCTCCTCACTCTTCAGACACGTCGCACAAACTCTATCAAATGGTTTCAAAGTCACAGACACCAAACAAAAACAGGTCATTTGTAAGCATTGTTGCCACAGCACGAGAAAATACAACAACCAGCACCTAAAGACAAACAGGTGGCTATATGAAGAATGTTTTGCTAAAAAGTCAACTAAAAGTATTGACAGTGATACTCAATCTAGTAGCAAGCAACAGCAAAGTACAATTCCAGAGTTGCTAGCTTGCTAAGTGTTCTGTATTTTTATAATTAAAAATTTGTTTTTTTCTTTTTGTTGTTTTTATGATAGGCTACACCAGGGGTCACCAACCCTGTTCCTGGAGAGCTACCTTCCTGCAGAATTCAGTCCCAACCCTGATCAAACACACCTGAACCAATTAATAGTACCTAAAGCAGCACTTGATAATTAAAACAGGTGTGTTTAGTCAGGGTTGCAACTGAAATCTGCAGGAAGGTAGCTCTCCATGAACAGGGTTGGTGACCCCTGGGCTACACAATTATCCAAATTTGTGTTCAACTTGTTTACAAAAAGGTACAGTCATTTGATTTGTTTACTGTTTGCTCTAGAGAAAAAGGAGTTTCTTCTGAATATTTAAAAACAAATTTGAATAAGTGTTTAATTAAGATAATATCTTTTGAGTTGCTTTTTTAACTAAAATTCACTGCATTTTAGCAGTAAGAAGCTATGATACAGATTATTGAGCTGAAGCTTGACTATATCTGTCCAATATATATATATATATATATATATATATATATATATATATATATATATATATATATATATATATATACATACACACACACATATACACACACACACACACACACACACACATAAACATACATATACATATATATATATATATATATATATATATATATATATATATATATATATATATATATATATATACATATACATACATATATACATATATATACATATATACATATATATATATATATATATATATATATATATATTTTTTTTTTTTTTTTTTTTTTTTTTTTTAATACTAAAGAATCATCTTGCAGCAATGTTGGGAAACACTGCAGTACAGTAGACATTACCACACATGTACACATTGTTCATTATCATCTAAAAATGCACTTAATTCAGTCCCTGTTATCCAGTGTTTCTCAACCATGTTCCTGGAGGCCCACCAACACTGCATGTTTTGGAGGTCTCCCTTTTCTGTCACACCTATTACAGATCTGTCAGTCTTTGCTAATGAGCTGATAATCTGAGTCAGGTGTGTTTGGTTAAGGAGACATGGAACGTGCAGTGCTGGTGGAACATGGTTGAGTAATACTGCTGTTATCAACCAGCTACAAGTTCAATAGACCATAAGAGGCATCAACAGACATTTACTGATGAACTTAGCATAAACCCCTCTCTCACACACATCGTGCTGGAAAGGTATTTCACCCAACAGGCTCTGCAATGAGCCTATTTCTCACTAATTAGCCAAGCCTAACCCTTAAATGTTGTCTGTATACTGATACATCTGAAAGGCTAACTGTGAGTTAGAGCTTGGGATTAATTGTTCACTAACAAAAACGTTGAGTAAAGAAGTTGCTTGCGTATATTCAGGTCAAGCAACTTGAGAAGGCCATTAACCTTGAGGTAAGTGTCCCAATCTTTTACCACAGGCATACAGGGCACCCCTGTGGCGTGGGAGGCCCCTCAAGGCTTTATGAGCCAATTATAGTTAAACTTCTCTATCTAGAACCATTTTTCTCTGCATAGGAGTCGCATCAAGCTGTGTGGATCCATTCGCTTATACTGATTTTATATTGTGCCAGAGTAAGCAATAATGAATTCACAAACAATCACAACTGCTGCAAAAAAAAAAAAAAAAAAGATATATACTTGCTGATTATTGACATATAAAGATACAACATAAACAGCAGGAGCAATATACTAATATGCTTCATTTAGACTTGCTGCAGCTCACCATATATGCATATTCGAAATGAAAGAAAGCCAGACCTTTGAACAGAAAATATTGAGGCACAGAATATGGGATGTGGAATGTTGCATAATGGTGCACACTGAGCAATTTCAGCAATCGCATGACATCATTATAAATCACAATGTGTGACATTGATCTAATCATCTTGAGTAAAATGTACTTATGAACACTGTACAACGGTGTATACCTATAGAGTTATACACTGTAAAACATGTTTAGTTTAATTACAGTTGCTTTTGATTCATGGGTTTCTTTCATTTAGGTTTTCAAATTGTATTATAACACCTTGATTTTTGCTTTGAGAACATTTGATGTTGAAATTATTTAAATAATGTTGGGTCGATAGACGATGCCATCGTCCATCGCAGATGGCTGATAGACATCACAATGCTAAGTCTGTATCGCGATCCTCCACCCCACCTCCTTCACAGCAGCAACTTGCTAGTGAAAAATACACACTTAGGCCCTGTTACCATTAATACGTCTTAGTTTTAAAATGGCCTTTTAGAATGAAAACTATCCATGTCCACACTGGCGTTTTATCTAACATTTCTAAAAAGATCTCTCCGTCCACACTATACCGCTGAAAACGCACATCATGTGACCACACACACACACACGCACACACAAACAAACGCTGTCATGCGATGCAGCGACTGAGCTCCAGCAGTCAGCCCAGAGAGCAGTGCACAGTTTATCAAGGAAGTACCACTGGATCGCGTCTCACTATAGTTGTTAAACCTGACATTTAATTCAACTTGTATCTATCTAACGACTCTTCGGTCTTTTGAATCGATCAAGTAACGTGTGACAGCATCAGTACACTGCTTCAATCTTTCGCTTTCACGCTTCTACTTAGTAATTTTAGTGAAAACCTCAGATACTGTTGGTTGGTTCCTGTGGGCTGTGCACCTTTTTAATCAACCAAGTTTGTCGACGCCATTATTATGACACAGATTACTCTGCCTTATCATGCCAGAGTCCTGCGGAAAAAGTGACTGACAGGTGGTAATTTGTGTGTAACTTATCTTTATTTGTTTATGATGCTGGTCAGGTAGTTGAAACGGTAGGCTACAAATACTTAATTCATTATGAATGAATTAAGCATTCATAATTAATTTACCTGGCCTATGACAATGAGGCCATCATCAATTGCATTGTATTACATTAGACATTGTACTATGCCAAATTGATCAACATCACCCAACCCTAGCTTTAAAGTCTTGTTTGACTTCTTTTGTAATTTGAAAATATAGTTTGGTTCGGACATATAAATTATGATAGAAACCAAAATACATACACCAAAATCACTGAGTTGAAACCTAATTTTGGTAAAACTTCGACAAACTCAACCACAGGGTCAAATTTTTTTAAATCTTACCCAATGTTATTAGCAAGATCAGCCGGGTTTCCTTGTTACCAAATTTGTATTCAGCATATATATTTAATTTATTGCTTAAAAAATCCATTTGATAAACTGCGTAGTTAAATTTTAAACACAGAAATGATCAATGTCTCATGATGTATCTTGACATTACAACTTGACAATGACCTTATTCTAAAATGCGGAAGTGCGCCTGTTTTCGCGATTGTCTTAGAACTTCCGATTCAGTCGCCTATGGGAGAAATGACTAGAAATAATAAACTGCAGAAAACGGTCAAACTACTTGCTTTACAAACAAATGTTTGTATGACTATACAGACCAAGTAGAATAATATAATAAAAAAATATCAAATTGCAACATCAAGCAGCGTAATGAGCAGTTTTTAACGTCAAAAAATGAATGGAAGTGAATGAGACCGGAAGTCTCAAGCTAAAAAGATTCAAATGGCAGCGCCCACTCGTCGACGGAGAATAGGGTGAATAGGTTTACACCATTGAACAGTCTTCATACATTGTAATCAAGATGATTAGATGATTATTAATGTCACACATTGTGATTTGCAATGATTTCATGAGATCGCTGAAATTGCTCAGTGTGCACTGTAGAAGGCTCCATTATGCAACATTTTGCATCCGATATTCTGTAAATTGAAAACACCAAAGATATGCAACTGTTCACTAACGTATATTTGTACAGATAAGGCCATAATGCAAATTAATATTGTATTTAAACATCATCAGCATGTACTTACAATGGGCAAATACTAAAATATAAATTGCACTTTACAACCAGCTATAAAATATGCAAAAGGAAAACTCCACCTTTTTTGAAAATAGTCACATTTTACAACTCCGCTGAGTTAAATAGTTGAGTTTTAAACATTTGTATCCATTTGGCCGATCACTGGGTCTGGCAGAAGTAATTTTAAGTTAGCTTAGCATAGATTAATGGGATCTTAAAATTTTGCATCTGTACCATCGCTGAAGCAGGCACAGTGATATTCTGATTTACATTAGATTTGATTTCCATATTTCGATTCAGAACTATTTTCAGATGCTGCGTAATGTCATTGCACCTGCTGCAGCCATGGTATGGCAGCAAAACTCCTTGATTATTTAACTAGAATGAGAATATATTGGTATTCGCCATATCTGTCTAGAAAATAGCAACTTTTCATTTTCGTCAGTCTTAGTCCAAGTTGTAAATACAGAAGAGTCAAGGTTTAATAGGAAAATTATTGAAATTTAATTTTAATAGAGATGTCATTAATCTGATTCAATGATCTAGGCTAAGCTAAGCTAAGCCAAAATACTCCTACCAGAGAGATTAAGCAATGCCAAACCGTATAACCATAGGGGAGTTGTAAAGTGATTTTCAACAAAATAAATAAAAAATGAGCTCTTCTTTAAACAAGCAAGACCACTGAGGTAACCAATCCACAAGAACACTCCGAGAGACTCTATATGTTATAGTAAATATCTAACAATATCAGAAAAAATAAAATATTTAAAAATGGAAACTATCGTAGGATGCAAAAGGAAGAAAATGAGATGTACATTCCTGTAGGACCACTATTTAGAACCAAAGACATCATTACTTCTATTACATGGGAAAAAAATGGGTGGATGGTGTTTTGTATGACCGTTAACAAGGGTTTTTATTTGTAACTTTTAACTCTTAAAGCAATAACACAAGGCATTATTTCAGTCTTAATATGTCAAAGGAGTGCAAGTTCTTCTCTATATGAAAGGGTTAACGCACGTGCCCTCCGTGTGCGCTTCATTCCGTACAGTGACACTCATCAAAGACTAACCGGACGCAGCTACTCCTGTAGTAAAATCCGCTTTAACTGATATTATCTCAAAGAGAAATATAAATGCATCTCATACTCTCGGAGTATTAGCGCAGAATATATTATCCTTATAGTGGCTGCAGTGGAAACTGCGCTGCTGCGAAGACGCGTTCAACAGATGGGCGACTGCTCTTCTTCACGGCTGCAGACCTGCACGGACAAATCTAGCTTTGATTAATTAGCATAATGCCTGGCCGGGAATGTTAATTGACAGACAGCTGCATTGGCTTATCGACTAAACGATCATCAGTTTGTTGGTTATTGACGGAAACCCCAATGCTATTTTAAGTTGCGGCGTAAAAGGCAACTACAGCGGGCGCCAAATCACAGTTGTATCACCTTCAAATAACATTACAGTTGCGCGGTGGATGTAGAGACGGGCTTGAAACGTCGACATGATCATAATGTGAGCAAATGTCTGTCAGAAAATCAGTTATGAAGGAAAAGGTGCCTTCAAAATCACGTTTTTCTCTCATGGTTTCTCGCATTTCAACAAGACTTCTGATTGACCAGTGTAACTCACTGTGGCTTACAGATATAAAATATAGTTAATGGTCGAAGATTGAATGGTAAAGGCAAGAAAAACGCATTCTGGGTTGAGGTTTTGTTCTGGATGATGCTGAATACACACTGCACAAGACTCTGAAGAGAAAACGAGTTAGTTTAAATGACACACAGCATCGCATATTTCAACTTAGAGGATCATGAAGCAGTGGATTCATAAAGTGGTCGGTTTATCTCCGACTGTAGCGCCTGTCTTTAAAACATTCAAACGCACCGACTGCGAGGCAACGCGTTGTATTTTGTGGATGCGTTTAAATATATAAATGGAAAACATACCTTGTCTCTGTCAGCAGTAGTTATTGTATATTCCCCGATTTGTTCCGTAGATGCAAATGCAGTTTGCCATCCATGACACGACTCAGTTTGAGAGACTGAATGAATATCTTTCACCACAATCTACCCTCGCAAAAAAAACGAACCCAAGCTATTTTCGGAGGATGAGAGAATAAAAACCAAAAGGGTAGATTACTAAAGAAGACTGGAATAAAAAAGGGGTAATAAACCTAATCAAACATAACAGCAAAAAAGAAGAAAGAAATTAGGGAAATAAAAAAATGAATAAAAAAAAAATGCGGTAGAAAACAAATTGACTTTAGTTCACAAACTGAGGGCTCCGGTAATTCCACGCTGCGTCTCTGTATTCCAAGCGAACTGAGTGCGCTCTGCAACGGGGAACGCCGATCTATCCGTTTATTCCCAATCTGCTGCGGTTTTACTTCCAGGACTTTAACTTGCAGTAGCATCACTTACAGCCGAGCGTCCGTGTGAATATACATTTGCATGACTCCTTTTCGGCTTCGACAGAACCCTCTCCATGCACTGGCATCCGTGGTACCGGGAAAAGAAGCGCCGCACTCAGTCAGGCGTCTGGATGCCCGCATTCACTGTAGCAGCGAGGAGGATGGAAGCGCGTGCACGCTGTTCTTTCTCAAGGGACTAGGACGCGCGCGCTGCTTACCTACGTCAGCCGGCGCGTGCTCCAAATAGAACGCTGGGTAAGTTCGTTCCGAATTCTTCCCAATTGGCGATTCGATTTTGCAGTTTTCATTAGGACATCATGCTAAACCGAATTCGGTTTTTCTTATTTAAACCCACAACCATTGTGATAAATCTAAATATGACGTGAGAAGGCGACTCCAAAATGAACATCAACAAACATATGTTGAGGTAAATTCCATGCACCTCGGTTTTTTCACGGTCTGTTTCGTTTGTGCAATCGTTTCTGAAGGTATGCATGGAGTGCTTGACAAACTGTGGTAGGCTATCAAAGAGACACCAACCATATGATTAAATGTGTTGAAGCATTAAAAATATTGAAGCAGCACTTTGCAAGTTACAAAACTCAGCACTCTGGCATGGAATGATACAGCCTTTTATGTCCATGAAGTAAGTTCCGTTGCTGCATCTGTCAGCATAAATTGGTCTGTAATAACCAGTATTTCTTTAGCAAAAACCAGACTCTTTCATTCCAAACTGAATATTTTATGAGCTTAGTGGGATCAGAATTTGAATTCAGAGTTAGGCCACTGTTTATGTGCCTGGTTTAACTGACTGTCAGGCACAGGATATGGGACCTATTGTAGAAAAAGGGAGAAATTGAAAATGAAAAGGACATGAAGAGTATTATTTAAAAAAAAAATACCTGTGCATATTAAAAAAAAGAGTCAGATCACATTGATGGCACACAGATGCACCCAACTGCCCAGCTTGCTTTAACATTATTCTCTTGAAGTTATAAAAAATTAACCTTGTGGGGTTTTGACTGCCTTAAAAATATGTTTTGGCATTATGTGAGCTAAATAAGCTGAGTGTGTCTTGCCAATGCATCCACCAGAGCCCTTTATTTTAATAACCTACATTAATAAAAATGAAATAAAATAAGTATATTTATGTATTGAAAAAAGTGTTGCATGCAGAACTGTTGCAAACAATTTATTTGTGTTGAATTTAAACAAACAATTTCAGTTTAATAATGTTCAAATATATTTTTTTTTTTGTTTGTTTAAATTCAGCCCAAATAAATAGTTTACAACCACTTAATGTAGAAAAAAAGTTATTAAATCCAAGGAATCATCTTTGAATAATTTTTTTTTCAGTGTTTGATAATAGATTGCTGGAGAGCTTTCGCTATACTCTCAGAAATCAAGGTGTACGAGAGCTGTCATTGGGGTGGGACCTTTTCAAAAGGTACACATTTGTACTTAAAAAGTCCATATTAGTACTTAAAAAGCATATATTTCTACCTTAACATTTTAACAGGTACACGTTTGTACTTTTTTGGAACTAATATGTACCCCTAAGGTATTAATATGAACACCTTAGGTACAAATGTGTACCTGTTGCAAAGATACCACCCCAAAGACAGCTCTATTTTTTAAGAGTGAATGGCTTTTTTATGGGAACACATCTTATTATATACACACAGCCAGCTAATCTGTTGTCTTTAAAATTAGTTTTGGATTCATGTTAAGAGTATGCATATTAACAAAAAGTTTTATTACGAAAAGTAACAAACTGGTTTTGCAACCAATACAGTTTAGTTTAGAGCACATCTCGTTCATTCATATCTGCAAAGTACAGTAATTTGACAGCAGTTTCCTTTTTTACAGTAATTGTATAACAAGCAATTTAATATAGTATCTGTATTATTGTGCCCAAGTTAGCTGCTGTTCAACCTGCCTTAAACTACAGTCTCATCCAAATGTTTCTCCCAGCCATAAATTTCTATATAAAACATAATTTTTCATGTGTACACACACTTTAGTTGGTAACACTTTATTTTATAATATTTTTTATTAATTCTCATTTGAGTATTAGCAGAAAAAGTTCAAAACTTAGCAGTACTTCAAAATAAAGTTACACCAGAATGTTCATAGACCTGTTAAACACAGGTTTCCTTTGATGTTATGTTGTTTGAGTTTTGAAGACATTCAATAACAAGTCCCTATAGCTTAAATGAAATTAAATAATCTTATTATTGTGAGATATCAGGGTCTGGTGATCTTAAATGGCCAACTTGGCTCACACTCTTTGTCACTGAATATGTTCAATTTGAAAAAATGAAACTAATGTACTTAATGCAGAACCACCTTATCAAAAAAAAAAAAAATAAAAATAAAAAAATATTAAAGTCTTTTAGAATTAGGCTGTAAATTTGTAAATTGATTAGTTCTTTTCCCCAAGCTGGTTATTGTGCATCGTCAATTCTCTTTTCCTTTTATATTCCTCCACTGAACAAAAATAATGTACACAAATATAAAATAAGTAAATAAATCAACATATATTACATAAATAAATAAAACCAATGACCTCTAATAGCAGCTTTGATGTAGTTTCATTAAAATTTGCTTCACGTAATTGTCTTTAGAAACATGTTTTGTTGTGCTGGTTGAAAGTCTATTCACCTTCCAATAGTAATGATTAAAGTAAATGATCTAAATGTATGTATATGTATTTTTATATTCTGGGTAAGGCATACAGTAAGAATAAAAAATGTTCATCCAATTAAATATTTTCAGACAAACAATTCCCATAATTCTGATACGTATCCCAAACTGTCCGTCAACAAATGTAGATTTGTACATCTGCGGAGTCGTTTACGCAGATTCGCCAATTGTAAAATCAAATGTTTTATCACGTTTTTAAAAGCCTGAACAAATATTGCAGTTATTTTTGCATGGTGGAGGAAGGATGACACTAGGGCTGAAGTATTTCTGTTAGACAGGTAATGTTATGTTTTAAAAATATTTTAGTCACGCAAAGCTTATGTAGATTGGGTTGTTTTATAAATGGGTTATATTCATGGAAGTGGGGTTAATCCAATGAAATCTTCCGGTGATAGATTGATGGGACTATTTTCAGTTTCATAAGGGACCTTTTACAGCATCAATAATGTAGATTTTTATTTCTTTTAACAACAAAACATCCAGCCTGATCTCACGTAGAAACGTAAGTACTTTATGTTTTGTCAGTTTAGTGGCTAATTCAAATGACTTCAGTCGATTTTAACAAGAAGGCGTGGCACCCAACCCCACCCCTAAACCCAACCATCATTGGGTGATGAGCTAATGGTACTAAATTGTACAAATTAGATCATACAAATTCATACGAATTAGCGACTAAATCAAAAAGGTTACGATTTGCCGTGAGATTACGTTGAAACATCAGTTTATAGCGCTATTCTGCCTAGCCTGCTTTACTGAGGTGAAGTTGGTTTTATATTCACATTGGTACATTTTTGAACAATGACAACCTGTGACGCTCTCTATACTGTTTACTATGCTACTCTGAATATTCGCTCTGAAATAACATGCAAGTATGGCTTAGCTTATGTAACTTAAATAAAACAAAACATGTTAAAGGCACCATCAAAATAAAGTTACGCCAGAATGTTTATAGAACTGTAAAACACGGGTTTCCTTTGATGTTATGTTGTTTGAGCAGTAAGTGTAATTCTTGCATGCCGCCAGCCAACCACTAAGCATAAAGTAGTCGCTTTAGGACAAAGCATGTGAGAGAGTGACCATCGATCCTTGCATGCTTGAAATATTGAACATTATGGCAAGTTTTGCTTGCTTCACAACTGCAAACGTGCTGATATAATACAGTTCTTCATTCGGATTTGTAATATTATTCATTCATTTTCTTTTCGGCTTAGTCCTTTTTTAATCTGGGGTCACCACAGCGAAATGAACTACCTGCATTTTGGCAGATGACCTACTGCACCTTTAACTCAAATAGTGTCTTATTTTTTAAGGCTGTTCAAACATCCTATTATGTTTGTTATTTTTAAGGCTATGGAGAAAGTAATATTTAAGCTGGGCAATTAGCTGCATGTGTGCACCAACATCAACATGACGAGACAACACCAAAGTAAAGTCTTTAAATGTGGAAAGAGCAAACAAATTCTAGTTTTCTAGTGTAGTGTACTTGCAAAAAAAGTGCATTATTGGCTCTTAAACTTGTAAAAAAAAGAAAAAAAACTCTCCTATTTCATTGCAATTTCTCTCTTTTTTTTTTCTAAAGTTTATCTGTCTCTTACCCCACACTGTGCCTGGTATTACTTTTAATTTGATTAGGCAAATAAAGAGTAACTGGTGATTTTAGCCAAAGCAGATGTTAAATGTTTACTGGATTCAGTTTACATTTACATTTACATTTAGTCATTTAGCAGACGCTTTTATCCAAAGCGACTTACAAATGAGGACAAGGAAGCAATTTTAACAAGCACATGATTCTTTTGCTTCCAAACGCTACCACCAATATAAAGCTTAAGTCAAGCCTGAAGTGTAACTAAGAACCAGTTCCAATCACCTTTAAATAGATATTTACGCTTTACTTTTCTTGATATTTCTTTGCATTTATTCTTAGTGTATATTACACAAATCTCACACATCGCAGCCAGCGACCATTTCCATATATTTTCATAAGCTTTCCATGCTTTATAAGACTCAATTATCTTTATTTTCTGATTCTCAGTCGGCTGCTTCAAGGAGCCTGTGGCTGGTGAATGTAAACACTCTGCATGAGAGGTTTGAAGAGTCAGGGAATTATTATATAAGCTCTGGATCTGTCATCACCTGATTTAGATCAAGGTCTTACAAGTTCAGAGCATTAACTTCGGAGACCCTAAAATAAAAATAACAGAAGTGGATCAAATGGAAGGGGGCCGATACTTTTGCACATTAGCGGTCCTTATCAAATCAGAGAACTGTGTCGAGTTTAAATTTATTTGCTGGGGGTTATGTAAGCTTCTTTGCACTAAGAGCATTAATGGAACATGTTATTTCATCAAGATTGCCCAAATATAACTTAACAGATATGTTTCTATAAGCTATACAGCAGCTAGCTCTCTGCAACTCTCACATGGTCGCCTACTGAAGCTAAGCACGGCTGTGCCTGGTCAATCAATACCTGACCACATGGGAAAGCTAGGTTGCTGCCAGAAGTAGTATTAGTTAGGCCAGCAGTGGTTGCTCAACCTGCGGTCTGTGTGGGTCCTAATGCCCCAGTATATTGATAGGGACTCAATACATTCATGCAAACTTATAAGTTTAAAAAAAAAAAGCTGGTATATATGCAAGCTACTACAGGTCTAAAGAAATTACAGTTTTTACTTTGATTAAATTGCAAGTGGAACTTGAAATCTTTCAGAGGTGAAATGTATCCACTAATGAGATAGCTGGCACTGTTCTTTTGAACAAGACAGGAATTAAAGGACTAAAAGCTTGTAAACACTTTCATTCATTCATTTTCTGTTTGGCTTAGTCCCTTTATTAATCTGGGGTCATCACAGCGAAATAAACCACCCTTGTAAACACATTACTGTATATCTGAAATGTTAAACCAGTCTCTCTCCTCTGACCTCTGCATCAACAAAGCATTTGCGCCCACAGAACTGCCACTCACTGGACGTTTTCTTTATTTCGGACAATTCTCTAAACCCTAGAGATCAGCCCGTCTGGCACCAACAACCATGCCACATTCAAAGTCACTTAACTCGCCTTTCTTCTCCATTCTCATGCTCGATTTAAACTGGAGAAGATAGTCTTGACTATTTCTACATGCCTTGAGTTGCTGCCATGTGCCTGGGTGATTAGAAATTTGCGTTAATCAGCAGTTGGACAGGTGTACCTAATAAAGTGGCCAGTGAGTGTACTTTTTTTCAATGTTTTGAAAAGAAATCTCCTATGCTCAAAATCAAACATGGGGAAAAAAAACAGTAATATTGTGAAATACTTGTACAATTTGTCATTGTTAAAGTATGTGTAGTATTGGGAGAACACGTTGTTGTATTTGCTTGAACTAACAGTAATTATGAAATATATTTACATAAGTAATATTAAAATGTACTTGAATGGTTGTAATGTTTGGACACGGATGAAGAAAAGTGGCTTCACATTTTAAGATTAGACTAAAATTGCTTTAAATATGGTTGGTAAAACACCGATTTAACCTAACTATATACAAATACATTCCATGGCGAAACCAAATTATTTTAAATTCCCATTATATTCCTGTTTATTCCCATAAAAAAAGTTTCCACCTTTGAAAATTTACAGTAGTGATGGGAAATTTGGATCATTTTTTTGACTCAACTCTTTGAGTATCGTTCATCGAGATCATTGATGTAATTTCGTTCAATTGGTCAATTTGCCAAAATATTATTAAAATGTTACGAATTGCTTCCAAACACATCTACAACTAGCCCAAAAGGTTGATCACACGACAAATAAGTCATGAATAGAATACTATAAGAAGAAAATAATCATTTTAATATTAATAAAAAAAATTTGTCTCTTTGCTCAGCTCACCTCTTCATGTCTTCAAATGCCAGTGGTTAGTTCACTTTACAATCTTAACCAATGTACACAGTCTGAGCCGATAGGAGCCATGATAATTAGTTCACCTTTCTCTGGTTCTTGAGTTGTTCATTCATCAGGTGACAGAATGACTCAAACCCGAGGACTCGAGAGTTGAACGGATCAAGTCTTTTTCCGGCTCTAAATGCATATGATTGGCCCGCGGTGAACGATCTACTCAGACCCGATAGAGGGATCGAGAGGGAAACGGATCAATTCTTTTTCCGGCTCTAAAGGCAAATGATTGGCCCGTCATGAACGAACGACTCAGAACCGATAGAGGACTCGAGAGTTGAACGGATCAAGTCATTTTCCGGCTCTAAACGCATATGATTGGCTCGCGGTTAATAAACGACTCAGACCCGATAGAGGACTCAAGAGATGAACAGATCAATTCTTTTTCCGGCTCTAAACGCATATGATTGGCCCGTCATGAACGAACGACTCCGACCCAATAAAGGTCTGGAGAGTTGAACAGATCAAGTCTTTTTCCGGCTCTAAATGCATATGATTGGCCTGCGGTGAACGATCTACTCAGACCCGATAGAGGACTCGAGAGGGAAACGGATCAATTCTTTTTCCGGCTCTAAACGCAAATGATTGGCCCGTCATGAACGAACGACTCAAAACCGATAGAGGACTCGAGAGTTGAACAGATCAAGTCATTTTCCGGCTCTACACGCAAATGATTGGCTCGCGGTTAACAAACGACTCAGACCCGATAGAGGACTCAAGAGATGAACAGATCAATTCTTTTTCCGGCTCTAAACGCATATGATTGGCCCGCGGTGAACAAACTACTCAGACCCAATAGAAGACTCGAGAGGGGAACGGATCAATTACTTTTTCCGGCTCTAAACGCAAATGATTGGCTTCTGCCTTTCCGCGATGAACGACTCAAAAGACTTGAAATGAACGATACCACCTGAACAAATGTGCGCACGCATGAATGAACGAATCACTCCCTGAGAGGACTCGTAGTTCCCGAGTCATCTTGAAGATTCGTTCAAAATGAACTAATCGTTCAAGAACGACCCATCACTAATTTCCAGAATTCTGCAAGCCTACTAAAACACAGAGGTGTACATATTTTTACAGTTGTAACCTCTGAGCTCAGCTTTTAAACTTTCTGCATAAAAATCCAAATGAACGCAAGATCATGTCTACTAGTACTTTAATTAAGGAAGACACTGGCACTTAAATCACAGTATGTTCTTAATTTTAACTAGCATCCACTGCACGGGCACATTTCTGATTCTTTTGAAAAGAGCCACACAGTCTACGCCAGCATTATTGTCCCTTATGTGCTTCTAAAATGTAAAATGACTTATTGTTTGTGTTTCTCTTGTCGCAGTACTCTGTTCGAGATCTGTAGCATCTGACAATTTGATGTTACTATGTAAATCACTTAAGAGGCTTCTTGTTTGGAGTTCACAATAAGCACAGTTGATGTGAGCAGCCGAACCTTCTGGTGCATGAAAAGTGAGATTTCTCCCTGGCCTTGACTATTCTGTTTGCTTCTGTTTTGTGCCAGAGAGAAGAACAGAGGACTGTGAATAACAAAGCACCGATTAATGGACTGATGGAACGGGACATAAATACAGTTGTTTCTTTAATTGACACTGGTAATTCTCCTTTGCTTGGTGTAATTTGACATGTCTGCCGTGTGAATTTTACTAAACGCATTACTAATTTGTATTTTTTTTTTTTTGTAAATAACCGCTATACAGTGGTTGGCATGCTTACAAATAAGGGTGCATGATATATATTGGGTCCATATTGGTGGAGCTGACGTGTTTTGTGTGGAAACCCATTTTGACAATGTGAGTAAAAAGCTACTTGTCAATTCATTTCTCACAATTGCATGCAGTTCATATTTCACATTTCAATATTTTTTGCAAGAATTGCAAGACGTAAATTGACAATTATTAGTTTATACGTGGAAATTCCAAAATGCTTGCAATCTTACATTAATTCCGATGGTCATATTTAATTTGGTTTTATTACAGTTATAAATTTACCAGAAACATTTAATTGTGCATATTTGTTTTTCAAGTTTACATTTTAATAACCTTTGTGGCTATATTATCTCACTGAAAAAAATATAGTCACTTTTACTCAACTCTATGTAAAGAAACTATAAAATCACTTTAATTATACTGCATACAAATAAATAAATTATAATCACTTTTGCTTTGGAAAATGTATATATATATATATATATATATATATATATATATATATATATATATATATATATATGTGTATATATATATGATGATGATGATGATAATAGTAATAGAAATAATAAATAATAATAAATGTTAAGCATTTGATCCAATCTGCAACGTGCGGATGGTTTTGAGATGGGTTGACCCAATCCGACCTAATCAGAGGTTAGCTAATTGTCAGAGACAGACCATAAAAAACAAAAATGCGGTGCCAAATAGCATAGGGAAAAAAAAAAAAAAAAAAAATGGGGGCAACTCGGTGGTGCAGTGGGTAGCGATGTCACCTCACAGCAAGAAGGTCGCTGGTTTGAGCCTCGGCTGGGTCAGTTGGTGTTTCGGTGTGGAATTTGCATGTTCTCCATGTGTTGGCGTGGGTTTTTTCCGCATGCTCTGGTTACCCCCACAAGTCCAAAGACATGCGCTATAAGGGAATTGGGTAAGCTAAAATTGTGTGAATGAGTGTATATGGGTGTTTCCCAAAACATATGCTAGATAAGTTGGTGATTCATTTTGCTGTGGTTTATTAACCACAGCAAAAATTAATAAAGGGACTAAGCCGAAAAGAAAATGAATGCATGTATAAATTTGTTATAAATGGGTCATTTTGTTCCACTCGCATACATTAGTTGTTTAAATATCTAATAAATATGGTACTGCTTATATTATTTCACCATTTGCACACCAATATAAGTAGTGAATGTGCGTGTCCATGGGTGGTGCTGTCAGTGTGGTAATGTGGGCTGGTGTGGCTACAGTGCCAGGGCTGAATTTTTGAGTATCAGGGGCTGAGTATTTCTCCTCTAAGGGCTTATTATGCGGTCTTTATCGCCATTTTGTGGCGAAACGTCAACTATCTTTTCTTTGCTCAGTATGAATGCCGACACACTCTCAGAAATGATAAATATTTCAAATCTATCCTTCTAAATAAACTGCATAGTTGCAATCTAAACAGCGATATTCTCACCTAAAAAGCCTCAAAAGTAATTGCAGAATATCGCACAGCTATCAGCCAGTCGGATTCAAGAACCAGACAGAACTGTTGTGTATGTATGTATGTATATATGTATATATATATATATATATATATATATACAGTTGAAGTCAGAATTATTAGCCCCCCTGAATTATTAGCACCCCTGTTTATTTTTTTCCCAAATTTCTGTTTAATGGAGGGAAGATTGTTTCAGCACATTTCTAAGCATAAAGGTTTTAAAAACTTATTTCTAATAACTGATTTATTTTATCTTTGTCATAATGACAGTAAATAATATTTTACTTGATATTTTTCAAGACACTTCTATACAGCTTAAAATGACATTTAAAGGCTTAACTTGGTTAATTAGGTTAACTAGGCAGGTCAGGGTAATTAGGCAAAGTAATGTATAATGATGGTTTGCTCTGTAAATTATATTTTTAAAAAAATAGCTTAAAGGGGCTAATAATTTTGTCCCGAAAATGGCTTTTAAAAAATTAATAACTGCTTTTATTCTAGCCAAACTAAAACAAATAAGACTTTCTCCAGAAGAAAAAATATTATTAGACATACCGTGAAAATTTCATTGCTCTGTTAAAAATAATTTGGGAAATATTTAAAAAAGAAAATAAAAATCAAAAGGGGGCTAATAATTCTGACTTCAACTGTATATATATATATATATATATATATATATATATATATATATATATATATATATATATATACACACACAACTATTTAAATATTATAAGTATATACTGTATATGGTTATATATTTGGTTTTGGTGAAAAATTTTGGGATTGTATGTTATTAATTGGGCACATGAATAAAATTTTTTTTTTTTTTTAGTTTTCGGAATTTAGTATTTAAAATGTTTTACAATATTATTTTATTATTATTAATATTATTAAGTTCATATTCACACATATAATCACATACATGCAGTATCAGTGAAAATAGCTGTCTTTTTAAGTCTTTAATTCATATTTATAAAGTAATTCTCTTTAAACACTGCTCCCCCAATCTCCCCTCGCACACTCGCAGACGCACACATCTGTGACACACTTTAATAAATGCTGACGTGATAAACCAAGCTTTTAAAACAGCGCAGCAAGTTGAAATCGCATGCTTTTCATCTCACATCTGTTCACATTTTTTACTTACTATTTTATCTGTGCGTTTCTTCTCATTTCACATGTCTCTCCCCGAGCATTGCTTCCTGACTTATAATTTGGTGCTCTTTCTTTTTTAATTTAGAAATGTCAGATTTTGGTCCAGGTGGTGGGTTGTGACTAAATGTGGAAATGAAAAATGGCCTCCTAGTGGAAAAATCATAAGCCATTACAAAAATGCCACTTATTCACGACTTGGTCTCCCCTCGCTGTGTTGCGCAGCGTTTTTTTTTTTTTTTTCTCTCTGTTTATTTCCCTCATTCATGCATACAAATACAATCCATCCGAATTCTTTGTTGGAGCAGCAGCCCATGGGTTATCGAGAGTACAACACTGATTACAAACGACAATTATGATGATTTTCCCTTGCAGCATGATTTCATTCACTGAAGGGAGGTGAAGTCATCTTAATGGCTACCTGAGTAAATAAAGTCGCCCTCAACATTCTGACCCCTTCCGCAAGAGCTATAAATCACCACTGCAATGCACTGGTGAGCAAACACAAAGACAGATGGGAAGAAACTGAGGGCATTTTCAACTTTATGCATATTTATGTTTGTGCAAATCGTCAGTGTTGCACTCACGCCACGCACAGTAAACGACGTGCAAGGCCTTTTCCACATAGGAGGCGCGATTACCCTTGTGTCAAGCTGTTTGTAATTACCAGCTTCATTTGAGAACATGGGGAGGACTGATTGCCTAAATCCTGGTGACAAAGTACATCAAAAGAAAGGTTATAATGACTGTAAACACTTTGCCTGGGGTTTTGAATTATATACTGTGACTTTTGCATCTGAATTGCAACAGAAAACATGGCCGTTTGCAACACCGGAAATGCACTTTAGAGTTAATGCTAATGTTATGACAAAAAGTTTACACTTGTTTACAACGGCATGAACACCTAAAATGGATTTAAAATGAGACTAGAGGACCAAACTCTTATGTGTGCTGTGTGTCATGTTTCTTTACAAAGGGAAATTGCTTGATATGCATAATAAACTATTATTTGTAGTTTTTGGAGATCATTTTGACAACACTGCTACAGTAGATATGTGCTAAATATTTTAATAATGATAATTAAAAATGGTTTATAATATATATATATATATATATATATATATATATATATATATATATATATATATATATAACTTGTATACACTACCTGACAAAAGTATTGTCCTTCTTTATCTTACCCCAGACATGCTCAATAATGTTCATGTCTGGTGACTGGGATGGCCAATCCTACAGCACCTTGACCTTTTTTGCTGTCAGGAACTTTGATGTGGAGGCTGAAGTATGAGGAGGAGCGCTCAGGCTGTTGATGTTGCCATTCACTCTGCAGATCTCTTGCACACCCCCATACTGAATGTAACCCCAAACCATGTTTTTTTTCTTCACCAAACTTGACTGATTTCTGTGAAAATCTTTGGTCCATAACAGTTCCAAAATGTCTTCTGCAGTATTTGTGATGATCGGGATGCAGTTCAACAGATAATTCCTTAGAAAATAATAAATAATGCCAAACGATCTACTAGAAGTCAAGTTATTATTTGTTGCTCTTACAGCTGGGAATGATTACCCTGTAAAATATTGATGCCTTATTTATTTATTTTGTTTAATTAAATCAAATGAACTTTTCTAGTCATCTCAACTTACATTAATCAAACTGTTTTTGCATAACAAATAAAAAGTAGTTGACATCTGATTAACTTGAGATTAACCAACAAATTTATTAATAAAGTTACTTAAGAACATTTGTAGTTAAATTTTTTTGAAAGTGTATAGACCTTTAGTCCACTATGTTGTTGTGGCTGTAGATGCTGTACACGTAACACATATAATGTCACCATTTTCAACAAATCATAGTGATGGTTTAAATAAAGCTTTTCAAAGCTTCAAAACAATTAAATTAATTCCATTGACAATCTGCTAGTCAAAACTTTGTAAATGGAACAAAAACTAGGCATTTAAATAGATTTCCTTTGTTTAGCATATTGCAACTTTAGAATTCAAGATATAACTTACTGTAAAAAAGCACTTAGATTACCATTTATATAATATCATTAAATAATAAGTGTGTATAAATCTAAATTTGTTCCATGATAGGCTCTGCTAAATAAGAGACTATTAATTATAATATTCATTTACATTTTACAAATGCCTGACTAACATATCTACTAGTAACAATGATCCAAGGTCAAGTACAAACAATGAAACATGTTCATTGATTCAAATCTGAGTGATTTGATCCACTACTAACGAAGAACTATTACATTATTTAAATATTTTGTACCATTTATGACATAGCAAAGCCTCTTTTACTGAAATCACATGGCCTTGACAATTTGATACGAGCTGCTAACAACTACTTCGAAACAAAAGATCTATCAAAATGTCACGGCTTCATGAAGCAGTGCTTTAAAAGCAACCATCACTACAAAATTCACATTTTTGTAGTTTACACTGAGACAAATGGTGTCGCTATTTGAAAGTTGCACTTTAAAAAGCTGAAACCAAAAGTTGAATCTTTGAATGAATGAATCATATGAGCCCCATTGGACAAAGAAAAATTATGTTGGTCAAGCTTGTTTTTCTTTTAAAGCAATGCATCATGGAATTTAATACCACAATGCCTTAGAGAATGTGTATCTTTTAAATCATTTACACTACCCTACAAAAGTCTTGTCGTCGATCCCAGTAGTAAGAGTAACAAATAATAACTTGACTTCTTTTTGATAATTTGGAAAAGTGGCAGAAGGTAGATTTTTCTGATGAATCATCTGTTGAACTGCATCCCAATCATAACAAATACTGCAGAAGACCTAATGAAACCCGCATGGACCCAAGATTCTCACAAAAATCAGTCAAGTTTGGCGACGAAAAAATTGTGGTTAGGGGTTACATTCAGTTTAAAGGCATGCAAGAAATCTACAGAGTTAACAGCAACCTGAACAGCCTGGGGTCTCAAGACATTTGTGCTGCCCATTACATTACAAACCACAGGACAGGGCAAATTCTTCAGCAGGATAGCGCTCATACTTCAGTCTCCACATCAAAGTTCCTGAAAGCAAAGAAGGTCAAGGTGCTGCAGGATTGGCCAGCCCGGTTACCTGAAATGAACATTACTGAGCATGTCTGGGGTAAGATGAAGGAGGAGGATGCATTGAAGATGAATCCAAAGTATCTTGATGAACTTTTGTCAGGTAGTGTATGTATAATTTTAAGAAATGGCTTCTTAATAATCAATATTGTAAGGACTTTTCGATATTGTTGTGGTTGTTTTTTGTCATTTATTTGATAATTGTTTTTAGTTTGAATATGTATTTTTATTAGTATAGGCCTTTAACATCGAACAAAGTGACCGCCAATAAGAACTTATCTTTGAGCTAATTTGGGTACATTTACGCTCTTGGGAAATATACATTGTCCTTTGTAGTAAAAAATAAATAAAATAAAATAAATAAGGTGTCACTGAAGATCTCGAAAAAGGGGACAGGTCCCATCAGAAGAGAAGTCTTTTATATGTCTGAAAAGAAAATGTGGAAACACCAGATAAACACATCTTTGCGCTGGTGCTGCCCAGCTTTATTTTTTCTCCATCACCAGACCAGCAAGACAAACTTCAGACTAAGCAGACCTTGGAGCAAACGCTGTCTCTCTGGACACACCTGCTCCAGATCCAAGAAGATTGAGACGAGGAAGTGAGAAAACCTGTACAGGCCGTCAAACGTAGCTGTCACATCCAATAAAAGCTCCAGCTTCCATGCCTAGCTACTCTACAGAGAGAAAAGAAAGGGGGAAAAAAGGTGTCTTTCACCAACCTTCATCTGTATTCAGCCTCACATCACGTCCCTGTTAAATGTCAGATTAGAGGGTGGAACAATACAGGTTCAGGCCGTCAGACACTTTTTAATTGCTATCAAAATGAAAGTTGGCTTTAGTTATTTGTGAAACAGGATCATGCTCACACAATTTCAATGAAAAGGTTCAGAAAACAACTTCCAAAATACTGTGTCCTAACAAGCCATCAGTCAATAAAGCACTAATTCTCCACTTGGATTGCAAACATAGGTAAAACACATATGAAATATTTGTTCTTTTAATATTCCCAAGTAAAGAAATTGCTTTTTCATATGTTTCTAAAGAATTTGTTTGCGATGGATTTGAATTTGATTGCACCCGAAGCACATTGTGCAGTTTTTCTGTAAGAGATTTTAATTTAAATCAGATTTATTTGTTCTGGAAGTTTTCATTTCTGTGGTCTGGCAGTCCAGTTGGTCCAAAATAGACCCATGATCCCCAAAGTATGAAAGTGACATCTATAATTAAAACAATAGCTACTACCCAATACAAAAGTGTTCTAAGAATGCAACATTACTTATGTAACCCACTAGTACTACTGCACCCAACCCGATCTGAGCTGGGAACGAACCGGCGATACTGTGCAAGGGAGTTGGTTGCTCTATATAGTAACTATATAGTATATGGTAACTATAAACAACTTTTCAGTAGGTTATGAATAAAATATGGTAATTCTTATGGTTTAATAAAAATAAATAGATTTTTGGAAATCACCAGGCGATCCCCCTACATTGTCCCGTGACTCCTCGGGGGTCCCGACCCCCACTTTGAGAACAACTGCTATAATACATACTAAGCATATATTTATACTAAGGGAAAATGTACTTTTCTAATAGTTGAGAGGTAAAATCACCATTTAATCACTTTAAAGTTGTTCCAAATCTTTGAGTTTGGGTTAGGGTTTTTTGTTGAACACAAAATATGAGATTTTGAAAAAAGAAATAGAAAACCTATAACCACTGACTTCCATTGGATCTTCTCAATCTTCCGTTGATGCCTTTCCAAGACATTCGGACACAACTGTCGGACTATGGCCCCTTGTGGAAGTGCAAAAAAGTAGTAGCTTTTATTTTCCGTGCATTTACCATGGTTGAAAGAATGAATGAATGAATACTAGAAACGATCTAAACATTTTGGAGGGAATGTGGAGACAACATAAATAAACAATATTTTTTATTACTCATTTATGAATAGAAATGTTTTTCTTTTTTGTTTTTTTTCTGATAAAAATAAAATAAAATAAAAAACTCCTATTTCTCATCTCAAGCACGTGGACCTGCTTGGACAAGCATGGAAAACATCGCATCTGGTTGGCCGGTCACATACGATCTAGTCACAGGTGTTCAAACATTTCAACATATCTGCAGCTCAAATTGGATCCTAATTTTCCACATACGGAGATGATCGGACTCCACGTAGCTCCCAGACTACTCTCCATTTGAAATGAATGACTTCTGGTCTGTCGCTTGTCCTGTGCAGTGAAAAGGCGGCTTAAGGCGTTTATTTTCAATGATCCTAGGCTGAAATAAAAAGATTAAACTTTTAAGGCTCGTCTAAGCAGTTTCTGCAACAGCCCAAAGAATGGATTGACTTGCAGACTAACTTAAAAAAAAAAAAGAATCCAATTGCTACATCTATTTTGCGATTTCATTTGTTTACTCATCGCAGCACTTTTGTCTGGATCCGGTCAGGTAGTCAGGTTAGTGTCTCCGGCATGAAACGGAGCAGAATAAAACACGTGTTTGACTTGGAACAGAATCAAATCAGCCGGGCCACTTATCACATTACCGGCCTCTCTCTTGTCCTTGGAGCCATGGATTTGCTCTCCATCAAAGAGCTCATACAGAATGAGTTTGCCTTTATAAATAGTGAAACACACCCACACCTCCTCCCCTTCCCCAGATACATCCTCCACAGTCTGAACCCCTAAACTCCCTCCGCCTTCTTCCCCTTCTTTTTTTTTTCTATCTCTCTCTCTTCTTTTAGCGCTCTGGCAGGTCATTTGCAATGCTAAGCATCAGTTGGCAGTCGTGTTGGAAAGGGTAAGAGGAAATGGGCAGAGTCTTCCCCAACATCAGGCTAATCATTTTATCTCTGCTTTTCACTGCAGCATAATAAGTGTTTTACGGGGGGGATTAGTGGAATAATGTATACATGAGCTGTTGTTTTTGTATCTCCGGACCCCTGCGCTTCATTCCGCCACTGTTCCACTAGCTTATGTAATTTAGCTAACAAAAGGGGTCAGGCAGAGAGGAGGATGAGGAGGAGAATATCAACGAGGCCACCAACCGCACAGTCATGGTAACCTTCTCTCTCTCTCTCTTATTCGCACTTTGGACAGGGCGAGATCTGGAATTGGACAAGGGAAGTAAATTGAGGAGAAAAAGTATGCAGAGAGCAAATCTTTCTTTTTTAACTCATGCATTGAATGTTTGTTTATTACAGACTTTTTTTTTTACATTTCATTGATTCGAGATGACTTTGAGGTGCTTCCAAATGTACGCAAAGTATGGGGTTTACAGTGGATTTAACAAAATGTTGGGTAATAGAAAGGAAAAGTTCATTTAAAAGTAAAATTTGTGTAATCAAAAATGAGAAAACTACTGTTTTATTTATTTGTTTGTGCTTGTGATGAACACATCTGAGTCAGAGTAGAAACTTTTTTTTTTTTTTTTTTGGCATTTTTGGACGTAAAGTAAAGTGTGTTCAATGGTTTTTACTGATGTTTAAAAACATGGAAGTTGTTCAAGTGACAAATTATCTTTCCAAAACACATTGTTTTTGTTTTCGGCTCAAAACATCCAAAAGCTGTGAGTTTTGTGAATAATTGAGCACCATTGCAAAAAAATAAAAATAAAAAATCTGTTTGAAATGAGTCATGAAAGTGAGTTCATGTTTTTGGAAATTATTATTTTAAAAGTTGTTGCTTTCTTTTTAATATCAGTTGAAATTTTATAAATGTGTTTATTTATTTTTGAATTTTTTAAAATGTTTTTTTCACTTATTGAATTGATTGGTGATGGATCTGAGTTAAAATGTATTGTTTAGTATTTTTTTATATAGAAGTGTAATTATACACTGTAAAACCCAATAAGTTAAGGCAATTCAAACTGTTTGAAGAAACCGATTGCTCCAAACTGTTTGAGTAATAAAAAGTAATCCTAATGAGTACTGTGAACTTACTCCATTTAAGTCGAAGTAATGAGGTATTTAATTAACTGATTACCTTCAGCACCGAGTTCAAAACTATTTTCAAATGAGAAGAATTAACTTTTAGTAAATTTTGACTTAACTACACTCATTTAATTTCTTATCATACATTTCATTTGCTAAAGTTGACAGTTGGGTTTTACAGTGTAATAAATAAAGGCCTTTTGTTTTTATAGCTGTGCATTAAATGCATTTTGAATGTTTCTTTTTTATTTAGATTTCGTCATGTTTTTATTTTTATTCATTCATTCATTGGTTCGTTTATTTTTCTTTGACATAATCTCTATTTCAGAGGTTGCCACAGCAGAATGAACCACTAACTATTCCTATTATATGTTTTACACAGCAGATGCCCTTCAAGCCGCTACCTAATACTGGAAAAGACCCATGCACACTCATTTACACACACACTCATCCACATACAGTTGGTCAGAATTTTTAGCCCCCTTTGATTTTTTTTTTCTTTTTTAAATATTTCCTAAATGATGTTAAATGGAGCAAGGAAATACATTTTCACAGTATGTCTGATCATATTTTTTCTTCTTAAGAAAGTCTTATTTGTTTTATTTTTGCTAGAATATATATATATATATATATATATATATATATATATATATATATATATATATATATATATATATATATATATATATAAACATTTTGGGGACAAAATTATTAGTTCCTTTAAGCTTTTTTTTTTTTTTTTGAGAGTCTGTAGAACTTAGAACTTAGAACTTGCCTAATTACCCTAACCTGCCTAGTTAACCTAATTAACCTAGTTAAGCCTTTAAATTTCTCTTTAAGCTTTATAGAAGTGTCTTGAAAAAGATCTAGTAAAATATTATTTACTGTCATCATGGCAAATATAAAATAAATTAGTGATTAGAAATTAGTTATTAAAAATATTATGTTTAGAAATGTGTAGTAAAAATCTGCTCTCGGTTAGACAGAAAATAGGGAAGAATTAAACAGGGGGGCTAATAATTCTGACTTCAACTGTATGGGCAATTTACCCAGCAAACACACAATGTCATAAGAAGTTAATATTAGTTTAGATTTATCGTCACCAAAAAGCGTTCTCATGGGTTTCCTCCGGGTGCTCCGGTTTTCCCCACAGTCCAAAGGCATGTTCTGTAGGTGATCTGTGTAAGCTAAATAGTCTGTATATGTGTATGTCCTGGTTCTCCAGGTTGGGGTTTGAGCATTAGGTTAACGACCCACCTCATAAAAACTAGATGTTACAAAACACCAACATGGTGCGGCTAAATATCAACTTCGATATAAACGGCCCTGGGAGTAAGTTAGTATGGCCACCAAAACCCAACGTCTGATAGACGTCATATTGGTAACGTCTACACAACCTCAAGCTGTAACATCATTAAATGTTGATACTTTATTGTTTTTAGCTTGCAACAAACCGATTTTCATCTCCAAACAAAATGCAACCTCCCATGACGTTGGGGTATAAAGTCAATCTGACGTCATGTTGACGTCCTGTATAGAAGCATATGAGAAGCATAATTCATTTCAAAATGTAACATGCAAAATGTCAATGTATTTCTGTATTTTAATTAGCATTTTCCAAGACATAAGTGCAATGTTTTGATGCAGAATGAAAATGAAAATTAAATCACATCGTTTGCATTTTTTTTATTTTAAACACGATTTTAATATGTAAATTGTATCCACATTTTAATGCTTTATAAGCTGCAATATTAAATTGAAAATGCAATACACAAACTGTATTTGATGTGTAATAAGTACAAACAGCCGACGTAGTGCTGTAGGTAGTGCTGTCTCCTTACAGCAAGAAGGTCGCTGGTTCGACCTTCGAGCCTCAGTTGGCGTTTCTGTGTGGAGTTTGCATGTTCTCCCTGCTTTTGCGTGGATTTCCTCCGAGTGCTCTGGTTTCCCCCACAGTCCAAAGATATGTGGTACAGGTGAATTGAGTAGGCTAAAATCCGTAGTGTATGTGTGTGTGAATAAGTGTGTATGTGTTTCCCAGTGATGGGTCGCAGCTGGAAGGACACCCGCTGTGTAAAACATATGCTGGAATAGTTGGCGGTTCATTCCGCAGTGGCGACCCCAGATTAATAAAGGCACTAAGTCGAAAAGAAAATGAATGAATGAATGAAAGTACAAGCAGAAACTGTAGTAAAATGATCATTGAAATGTTATTTGTCCTAAATGCATTTACTCTCATGTCTAGGAAACGCAGAATTGCATTTTCAGCAAAACACCATGGAATGTGTGCAACAAAATTCAATTTGAAATGTAATACACAAAACGATTATGCAATATGCTAAATGACAATGTATTTTTGTATTTCAGTTAGAATTTTACAAAACATATGTGCAATGTTTGCTGCAAAATGAAAGTGAAAATGAAAAAAACAATCCATTTTCATTTAATTCATCGTGATGAATGAAAGCCGATGTGAAATATTTTCTGGGCTGGCCACACCCACATACGGCCACCATTGCAGCAAGGCGGGTTTTACATTTTGTCGTCGCGGCTGGAGCGAGGACTATTTGGGACACTTGGCAGCATAAACATGGCGAAGTGTGTTCCTCAGCTGCTTCATGAAGCTGCACAAGCCCTGGAGCAAGAAATGGGAAATACTTTAGAAAACCAATCACCTCCTTGCTCAGTAAAGTTGGTTTTAGGTTTGATATTTGTTGGACATTTGCAGTTTTAGGGATCATCTGCGAATTACCTCAACATTCATAGTCCTGTGCCTGCTATGTACTTTATTCAATTCACATATACCACATGTCTTTGGACTGTGGGGGAAATCAGAGCACCCGGAGGAAACCTACATGAACATGGGGAGAACATGCAAACTCCTCACAGAAATGCCAACTGGCCCAGCGGGGACTTGAATCAGCGACCTTCTTGCTGCGAGTTGACAGTGCTAACCACTGAGCCACTATGCCACCCTATTTTTTTTTATTTTCATGTTTTAAATGAATATCATCTCAGTTTGGGGTGAACTGTTCTTTTTAGGCAATGCGCTGTAAGTGATGTTAGTATTCTTCTCCTCCACCAGAAATAAACTCTTTTTCTATTGCAATATATTTACCTGTCAATCAGAAGCAATGGAAGATTGGCATCTGTTTTGAAGCTTTCCGCTTCCGCCAGCAATGAAAAGCTTGCTCTTGCTGTCTCATCTTGCTTTTTTTATTTATTTATTTGGCTGTACCCTTATATTGCTTTAAGGATGTTTTGACATCTTTCACACCCTCTGAATCTTATATACATACAAGGACTCCCTACTATGAATGCGCAAAATGACAGATAGACAGAAATCACCCTAATAGACTTCTGATTGGCTGAACAATGAAACTTATGGTTTCCGCTACATTCTTCCATGGCGGGGCGCCACGGCTACATTACAGCTTTTCATTCAAAACATTCAGTCGTGTTTTTTTTTTTAATAGCAGGTGATAATCGCACCAAAATGAATTAAAAGTTAAGTGAATTATAACAGCGCAAACTTTTCTGTAACGGTAGTAGTGCTGTGCGTTATTTGTTTAACCCTTTAAGGTTACATGCTGACTGACTGACTGCCTGACAGGTGTGTGATGTGTGAGGCCAGTAAACACAACGTATAGCCGTTTCACTTTACTTCAGGGCGCATTAATACCACTCTGTAGGTCTATTGAAGACATTCTTAAGTATTCCTAGCTAATCTATTAAATGTTGGAGACATACTTGTTACATAATCGCATTAAATCGCACTTGAGCATCCTTTATTTGACAGCGCACAAGAAGATCTGCGCTTGATCAGTGTATATTTGAAGGGGTGTGCAAGAAGTTTTGTGCATGAGCATAGGAAATTGACTCGCAAGCAAAGAGATTTGCATGCTAGTAGGCTATTACATAAATGCGATCTCACCTTAATAGTGCCCTCACAAAATTTTGTAACCGAAATAACGCCACAGGTAGTTTGGTAGATCTGTGTAAAAAAGGCCTACAGAGCTGGAAAAAAAATCCTAGAGGAAACACTGAATCTAAAGCCTTCCACGTTTCATTTTACCAGAAATTGATTTCTATCTGAGCAAATAGGATTAAGAACAGCACTTTTTAGGGAAAATAGCTCCCCTATAGAGGTGTAAAGTTGAGCTGCAATTTAAGAAAACGCGTGCAATTACAAAAAAAACAACAGTAAATTAGGAAAAGATTTTCATCACAGATCTTGTCACAACACAACCAGTTCACAAAAACGCGCTGAATTTTCTCACAACACTTTTAAAAACATCGGAATAATGAAAATGTTTCAGATGGACCCAACAACTGACAGAAGTTGTAGGTTATGTTTGAAAGGTGAGTTTTTTGTTTGTTTATTTTAACATCCTGATTCCCATGCCTTTTGTATTTTACTAGCCTAAATAACCATAACCTTAATAGCCGAGTTTAAAACATTACTACCATGTACTGTGCTATTTGAAAGTGTTTTGAGAAAATGCAGCTGTTTTTTTTTTTTTTTAAAGTGTCAAATGGATGAAGATTCATTCATTCATTCATTTTATTTTCGGCTTGGTCATTTCATTAATCAGGGGTTGCCACAGCGGAATGAACCGCCAACTTATCCAGCATGTTTTTCGCATGGAATGCTCTTTCAACTGCAAACTACAACTGGGAAACACCCATACAGTCTCATTCACACATATACACTATGGACAATTTAGCCTACCCAATTCACCTTTAGCGGATGCCGGAGCACCTAGAGGAAACCCACGCGAACACGGGGAAAGCATGCAAACTCCACACAGAAATGCCAACTGACCCAGCTGAGGCTTGAATCGGTGACCTTCTTGCTGTGAGATGACAGTGCTACCCACTCCACCACCTCACCAGCACGGATGAGGATCTTCTCAATTTGCTGGTGATTTTTGTATTAGCATGTGTTTTCATAAATTGCAGCACGTTAAGCTCTCTCGGCTGCTATAGATCTTTAGGTTTAGAGAGAGTCCTTTTAGCTTAGCTTAGCATAGATCATTGAATCAGATTAGACCATTAGCATCTCGCCCAAACATTGCCAAAGTTTCAATAATTTTCTTAAGTAAAGCTTGACTTTTTTTTGTAGCTATTTCATGGACTAAGATCGATGTGGAACTATACTCTCATTTTGGCGTAATTATCAAAGAAGTTTGCTGCCGTTCCATGGCTGCAGCAGGCGCAATGATATTATGATATCCTAGTCATATCACATATCATTTAACTACAGAAAAGTCAAGCTTTAAATAAAAAAAAATGATCAAACATTTTTGAACGAGATGCTTATGGTCTAATCCGATTCAATGATTTATGCTAAGCTAAGCTAAAAGTGCTACAACCAGACTCTCAGATTAACTCTCAGGGAGTTGTAAAATAAACATTAGAGAACAAAAAAGTGCAGTGCCGCTTAACACATTTTCTTCTGCTGATTGTAAACATTGGACAAAGACTGAAAGCTGTAGCATGTGCCAAAAGAAAAATGTATTTTAACTGCATTTAAATAAGTTTTCGGGTGCGAAAGTGCCTTACGATTGAGACTTAGTGGTTTAATAGCCTCGTCTGGCGCATTGACACGACTCAATCAATTATTGATAAACGCATGAGTGAGAAGAAAGGCCGTATTGATCCCATCCATGTCTGATCAAAAACAACACGCTCTTTCACCCTAGGTATTACAGAGGTTTCCATGTCAATCGTGTATATGTTTGCGCTCAGCATGTTAACAGGAAAACTGTTCGAAGCAGAGGGGATAAATTTATGAGCTCCAATTATCCCTTTATTATAGTAAGTTACAATGAATAATTGTTTGTAATCAGCATCTCGGGTTCATGCGAACAGAATCAGGCTCTGCTCGTACATCACCAGCCATGTGTTTCAAGAGCCGTGCATAAACTCTGGGGGAAAAAGGACCTTTGTTTAGACTTATTTGTCAGACGAATTTACTCAGATAGATTTATTACCAACGTGTAATTAATCACACTGTGATAATGGTGACCAAAGCAAATGATTAATAGCGTCACTTAAAAACGGCAGATCATTGGAGTCGATATCTCCCGTGCGGCAGTGCTGTGACCTGCTGCCTGGCTGAGATGTTTGTTAAAAGAAGGTTTCATAATGCTAATTTACTGTGTAAACTCGCAGTGCCTTTTATTTATCCACAATACTGTGGGAGCAGATGCTTTGTGAAGTTACCTCATCACATTTATTCCGCTTGGCTGGGTTGCAGCCTGAAATCATTTCCCTTTGGCTGGGCAAGATGTTCTGCTTTGGTGAACGGGTCAGAATGGTGTACGCCTACTGGAATACTGGCATCGTGGTCTTCACAATTACCAAGTTGTCAGGGGAATTTTTTTTTTTTTTGCTAAAGAAAGGGCAAGATGTCCTGCTTGTCTCCCACCCAATAAAACGTGGCTCTCGTGAGGCCGTGACTCATTAGCACTTTTCACCTGAGGCTTATAAGGTTGCATTGATTCTGTGACATCACTGATTAAAATCAATGCACCGCTGCCCGTGTCCCCAACTGGTGCTCGTGTGCCCTGAGGTGGTCCTGGAGCAGGAACTCTGTTATCGTGTATTTCTTCCCACTGCACTTAGGGGAGCTATTGGTTGTTGTTGTGCTCTTTCATACATACCAGGGTTCGTTTTAGTGAACATGACAATAATGTAAAGATTTTTCTTTGAATTGTTATTTGAAGTTTTGTGAATGGGGCGGCGCCAGTGGCTTAATGGTTAGCACTGTCGCCTCAGAGAAAAAAGGTCACTGGTTTGAGTCCCGGCTGGGTCTGTTGGCGTTTCTGTGTAGAGTTTGCATGTTCTCCCTGTGTTGACGTGGGTTTCCACCGGGTGGTCCGGTTTCCCCCACAGTCTAAAGACATGCGCTATAGGTGAACTGAATAAACAAATTTTTTTATAGTGTGTGTGTGTGTGTGTGTGTAAGAATGGGTGTTTCTCAGTAATGGGTTGCAGCTGAAAGGGCATACGCTGCATAAAACATGGAATAGTTGGCAGTTCATTCTGCTGTGGCGACCCCTGATTAATAAAAGGACAAAGTCAAAAAGAAAATGAATGAATGAATGAATTAATTAATTAATTAATTAATTAATGAGTTGGTGGGTTATTCCGCTGTGGACTTTGATAAATCAGATACTAAGTCAAAATTATAGAATGAATGAATGAATGAGTTTTCTGAATAGACAAAACATTTGTAAAAATATAGATATGTGAAATTAAATTACTTATTTATATTTCCCAAATGATGTTTAACAGAGCAAGGACAATTTCGCAGTATGTCTGATAATATTTTTTTCTTCTGGATAAAGTCTTATTGGTTTTATTTCGGCTAGAACAAAAGCTGTTTTAATTTATTTATGAACAATTTTAAGGTCAAAATTATTAGCCCCTTAAAGCATTTTTTTCCGATAGTCCACAGAAGAAACCATCATTATACAATACCTTGCATAATTACCCTAACCTGCCTAAATAACCTAATTAAGCCTTTAAATGTCACTTTAAGCTGTATAGAAGTGTCTTGAAAAATATCTAGTAAAATATTATTTACTGTCATCATGGCAAAAATAAAATAAATCAGTTATTAGAAACGAGTTATTAAAATTATTATGTTTAGAAATGTGTGGAGAAAATCTTCTCATTTAACAGAAATTGGGGGAAAAAATAAACAGGGGGGCTAATAATATATATATAATTGAAATTAGTGCAAAATGCATGCAAAACATTTTAAAGGGCACATAGTTTACCCCTTTTTTATGATTTAATATTAGTATTATGGTTCTTCTGAGTGTGATTATTAGTATGATAACATGATATTGTTGCCTTCTGTTATTTAATACCAAAAAATAATGCCACTGGAATAACTACAGCAGTCACGATCATCGATTTCATGAAGTAAGAGCTCGCAAAGACATATGATGACATGTGCTGGTGTTGCCATATACCTTATACACCTCCTTGAGTTTACATGCTTGGTGTGGCCAAATGTCAATACAATACAAACGTTCAAATGCATCTTCTTTCTTTCTCTAAACTGCAAAAAAAGCACTGCTTTATCTTAAAACGATGATAAACATCTAATAGTGTTTATCTCCATTAATATATTCTGCTCAAATGAAAGTGTAATATAGCCTGCTGCCAGCATTCCTTCACCTGCTGTTTACTGTGACTAAACCTGCCATCAAACCATCTCAGTGACAAATTATTAAAAAAAACAAAATTTTAGCAACCATGGATGCCAAACTGCACTTATGCAACAGTACAAACTATTTATTGTTGATTTATTTGAAAGACTTGACTATAATTCTGAGTTATTTGGAACTGAATTATAGTTATTATTATAGTTATTATTTACTGGATTGTTATTAGGAATTACAGCAGACATTCGAGAGAAGCTAAATTTACCAGTTTTCTTATAAAACAAGCAAAACTGCTGGCAAGATTAACAGGAATAGTACAAAAATCTACAGACTGTTTTGAACTTTCTTCATTCAAGCTAGCTACTGTATACTTGTACGGCTGGAAATTTTCATCTCCCTGAAATATTGGTATTGAATGATCTTGGGCTTTAAGCTGTCAACTATTGGCATGTAGTGCATGTGCAGTACTGTAGCAACACTCAAAGGCTTTGTAAAACTATAACCAATGGCATTTAGAAATACCCAATTCGCAGGCGTATTTGTCATCCATGATTCATTTCTTATGCAACAAAGTGTTATATTCTCGCAAGGTTTCAAAGATAAATTGGGTAGCAATTGAACGGGCCACCTGCCATTCGTAGAATAAAACATCTTGTTCTAAACCACTTATAGAAGTCTTCATCTCTCATGTGATTGATATTTACGTTTAGCTTTTCTTAAAACACTCTTTAATATCAGCATCTGATTTGTCATTATTACTTTTAGTCAAGTCTTCAGTGTCACGTGAACCATCAGAAGTCATTCTGAAACCCTACTCGGAAGGCAAATGCTCCTCATGGAGATAAAAGAAATATTTTCATAGCTCCTGAGAGATTAAACACGTGCCTTCGGCTGAAAATAATTTTGCGGTGAACGTTTGAGATTATAATCTTATGATCCCAGAATGATCATTCACATGCTCAGCCAGATGCTAGTATTTATTTGTAAGATCCTCAAATTTAGCCAATGAGATTCACTTCCATGCAGAGTTTAGCTCTGCCGGCAGCTAGCTCTCTGCAACTCTCACATGGTCGCCCACTGAAGCTAAGCAGGGCTGCGCCCGGTCAGTACCTGGATGGTAGACCACATGGGAAAGCTAGGTTGCTGCCGGAAGTGGTGTTAATGAGGCCAGCAGGGGGTGCCCAACCTGCGGTCTGTGTGGGTCCTAATGCCCCAGTATAGTGACGGGGATGCTATACTGCTCAGTGAGTGCCGTCTTTCGGATGAGACGTTAAACCGAGGTCCCGACTCTCTGTGGTCGTTAAAAATCCCAGGATGTCCTTCGAAAAGAGTAGGGGTTTAACCCCAGCATCCTGGCCAAATCTGCCCACTGGCCTTTGTCCATCATGGCCTCCTAACCATCCCCATATTCAATTGGCTTCATCTCTGTCTCCTCTCCACCAATCAGCTGGTGTGTGGTGTGCGGTCTGGCGCAAAATGGCTGCCGTCGCGTCATCCAGGTGGATGCTGCACACTAGTGGTAGATGAGGAGATTCCCGCCACTGTGTAAAGCGCTTTGAGTGCCCAGAAAAGCGCTATATAAATGTAAGGAATTATTATTATTATTATTATTTAGCTCTAACCATGTTCAAACTCATGCTAGATTTAGTGCATCAGTCATTATGACAATAGCCAATTACATTGGACCGCAACAATTCAAATCAATTGATCTTTATTTCTATATCGCTTTTACAATGTAGATTGTGTCAAAGCAGCTTAACATAGAAGTTCCATTAAGCTGAAACTATGTCAGTCCAGTTTTCAGAGTTGAAGTTCAGTTTAGTTCAGTTCAGTGTGGTTTACATGTCATTGTTGAAAGTCCAAACACTGAAGAGCAAATCCATCGATGCGCAGCTCCACAAATCCCAAACCAAGCAAGAAAGTGGCAAGGAACAAAACTTCACCAATTGACGAAAGTGAAGGGAAAAAAATAAAAAATTTGAGAGAATCCAGGCTCAGTTGGGCACGACCATTTCTCATCTGGTCAAACCAACACAATCTCACAGCAATTCGTAACTTTTGATTTAGTGGCTAATTTGTATGAATTCGTACGATCTCATTCGTACAATTTAGTACGATTTGCTCATCCCCCAAGGACGGTTGGGTTTAGGGGTGGGATTAGGTGCCACGCCTCCTTTTTAAAATCGTACAATTTCGTGCAACTGAACTCGTACGAATTTGTACGAATAAGCCACTAAACTGGCCAAACGTAAAATACTTACGTTTTCCTGTGAGATCAGGCTGGTCAAACTCATAAAAACACCACTTTTGACTGCTAGTCAATAATAAACAGCACACAGAGATTAAGGCTGAATCCGAAAACGCCCTTATACTATATTTCACTATTTCCTTCCTACACAAGTCCACTAATATAGTCCACTTAAGAATTAGATGAAAAACAAATGGGTACATTTGAGCAATCTATAGTTCTGGAGGGGATACCATTCTGTTTGTGCTTTGCTGGTTGAAAAGAAATAAAGAAGGAAATTAATTGGTTACATGAAATCATAATATGTTCATTTTTGGGTAAATATACACTAGCCGGCCACTATATTAGGTACACCTTACTAGTACTGGGTTGGACCCCGTTTTTGCCTTCGCAACTGCCTTAATCCTTTGTGGCATTGATTCAGCAAGGTACTGGTAAAATTCCTCAGAGGTTTTGGTCCATATTGACATGATAGGATCTTGCAGTTGCTGCAGATTTGTCGGCTGCACATCCATAATGCGAATCACCCATTTCACAGCATCCCAAAGGTGCTCTATTAACTCATTTGTTCAATTTGTGTTTCTGAGATGATTTGTGCTTTATGACATAGCGCGCTATCCTGCTGGAAGTAGCCATCAGACAATGGGTACACTGTGGTCTTAAAGGGATGGACATGGTCAGCAACAATACTCAGGTAGGCTGTGGAATTAACACGATGCTCAATTGGTACTAATGGCCCCTAAGTGTGCCAATAAAAATATCCCCAACACCATTACACCACCGCCACCAGCCTGAACTGTTAATACAAAGCAGGATGGATCCATGCTTTCATGTGGTTGATGCCAAATTCTGACCTACCATCCGAATGTCTCAGCAGAAATTGAGACTCATCAGACCAGGCAACGTTTTCCAATCTTCTATTCTCGAATTTTGGTGAGCCTGTGTGAATTGTAGCCTCGGTTTCCTGTTCTTAGCTGACAGGAGTGGCATCCGGTGTGGTCTTCTGCTGCTGTAGCCCATCTGCCTCAAGGTTTGATGAGTTGTGCATTCAGAGATGCTCTTTTGCATTCCTCTGTTGTTACGAGTGATTATTTAAGTTACTGTTGCCTTTCTATCAGCTTGAACCAGTCTGGCCATTCTCCTCTCGCATCAACAAGGCATCAACAAACCAACTTTTGTATTGATCTACTTTAGAAACTCTTTAAAAATTTGAAAAATCTTAAAATTAAATCCCCACATGACCTCTGCGTCAAAAAATAAATAATTAAATAAAAAACAGTAAGCAATACAACCAAGGACTTTAATGTGACTTGTGAGACAAAAACACTGATATTCTGGATTCAGGCGACTATACAGTCACCAACCACCCCTTATAAATGGTGAAAACCATCTTTGTTCATTCATTTATTTTCTTTTCAGCTTAGTACATTTATTAACCGCCAACTTATCCAGCATATGTTTTACGCAGTGGATGCCCTTCTCCCTGCAACCCATCACTTTTGCATTCTTGCATTAAAACACATACACAACAGCCAATTTAGCTTATTCAATTCACCTATAGCACATGTATTTGGACTGTGGGGGAAACCAGAGCACCCAGAGGAAACCCACGCAAACATGGGGAGTACATGCAAACTCCACACAGAAATGCCAACTGGTTCAGCCAGGTTTCGAACCAGCAAGCTTCTTGCTGTGAGGTGCCCTTAGAAGCAAATACCATGTAAAGACCTAATGAGCCGATTTACTTGATGCCTGCTTTTACAAATGTTAATATCCAGGCCTCCAAATTGCTGTTTTTATTTAATGAATATCCTCATCTACCCCGGTAAACTGGCCTAGTAAAAGATTGTGAAGCTTTTTAGTTTTCTTTGAGTGAATTTAATGAATACTGCAGAGAAAAACACAGTAAGATCACACTTTAATCTGAATTAATGGGATGATTGACAGCCGGTGCTCACCCAGGTGTAGCAAATTTGATAGAGCTTTAATAAGTATCTATTGTCCATGGATTGGTGTGTGTATCTGCATACCCCAATGTGTGTGTGTGTGTGTGCACGCATGTTCTTTGTCAGCTCACTGATAGCAAGAATATTATCAGATATTGTATGATGGAAATGCTGGTGTGTATATGTGTGTGTGTGTGTGTGTGTGAAGCCATGAAAAGATAAAAGGGACTTCTTTAGTGCAACCTCTGCAGTGATGGGTTCACAATCATTGATTCAGAATGTAAAAAAAAAAAGTCGACTTTGAAACGTGTGCATTTTATGGCTTTGAAACTGATGCAGGTCAAAAGGCGCAGGCAAATGGCATGCTAATCAAGTGCGCGGAGGAAAAGAGGTTTTATCTGAGGCTCAGACTCTGCTGGATGGATGTAGCTTTATCTGGGTCACCTAAAGCCAATGTTAAATCCACTCTGGCTTACCCCTCAGCCCATGAGTGAGTTTGAATAAGCCAAGGAGGCAGCGTGTGTTCACAGATGTTAAAAGACCACGACCAAGTCACTCCCAATTACAGTACAGTACTCACCATCTACTTTAAATCGTATGAGACGAGCACAAGAAGCAGTGGATATAATGACACTGTAAATTTAAAGGTAAGGACATTATTAAATGTGTATATATGTAACTGATAGATGCTAGATTTGGGCAGCATGTTGGATCAGTGATTAACACAGTCACCTCACAGCAAGAAAGTCGCTGGTTTGTGTCCCGGCTGGGCCAGTTGGCATTTCTGTGTGGAGTTTGGTGTTGGTGTGGGTTTCCTCCGGGTGTTCTGGTTTCCCCCACAGTCTAAAGACATTCGCTATAGGTGAATTGGTTAAGCAAAATTGTCTGTAGTGTATGAGTGTGTCTGTGAGTGAGTGTGTATGGATGTTTGCCAATACTGGGTTGCAGCTGGAAGGGCATCTGCTGCATAAAACATATTCTGGAATACACTATGCACTATTTTAATGTTGTTGTGGGACAATGTGAGAGACAATGGCAGTATGTCCTCAACTATATACCTAGATATTTTTTAGTTAATTCTGTCTGAGTAATAAGTGTTTGCGGTGGAGAAAAATGTATATTTATTTGCTTTGATGTCTTTGCTTTGTGTCCTCCTATGGAGTTCACTGTATCACCTGCGTAGCCACAAGTTTTGTGGGAGCATGTGACGAATTGAGGCGCTTCATTAGATTAGAATTACTTGTCACCGACGCAGGGATAATCTTTTTTCCTGGACATTTTTTACCATAGAGTACATAAACATTTATGCCTTTCACCTCAACGAGGAAAAAAAGTAGTGCTTATATTTCCAGTTTGCAAACGCTACCTTTGAACGTGTTGCATTTGTCATCGTTCTGACTCGTTGGTGTGTGCCACTGACATGCGTGTGCTTGTGTGTGAACACATGCACTACTCTGCCTCTGATTGGCAAACGATGGAAATGTACTCTAAGCCAATCATCACCTTCTCAGTTACACCACGTTCACAGACACACCAATCATCGCTGGTTGTTTATGTGTCCTGCCCCAGCCCCGAACACACACACACACCGCAGAGAAGGAGAGGTGGCTGAGAGAGACGCTGCTCGCATATGATTCGGTGTTCTTAATTATAGTAACACACATTTATTGTCAGTAATGGCAACAATGTTGGGAAACGAGTAGTTTATTTGATTACTCATCACTGAAAAAAGTATCACCGTTAGTTATGCTGTTTGTTTATAGCACAATATTCCCATCACTGGCAAAATCTATACCTCGTGGTAAGACATATCTATTGTCATCAATCGCAGCATCCAGCCATAGTTTCTAGCATGATTTCAGTCTCTGGGTGATTAACTGTAGCTGAAGTCTCCTCTGAAGTCTCTCACGACTCTTGTTCATACACAGAGGGACCTTTAGCATGCGGTGGGTTAGGGGTCAAGTGTGAGAATGATTTGAACAAACAGTGCGAAAACAGCAAGTCTGTACCCTGGAGGCTTACCTCTGTTCTTTATCTCACACAGAGAGCAGCTCCGCTTCTGTGACAGTCAGGCGACAGTAGGTCACGCAGAGCTGTCCTTATGGAAGGTTTGTGTGTGCGTGTGTGAGAGTTTGTTTGATGTCAGAAGGTGGAACGAGCAGTTGTTCGAGCCCTGTTACTGTTATAACGGTGGATGTTCAACATGGTGCCATTTAATGATGTGTGCTAACAGTGTGAAAGATAGGTTTAGCCGTCAGTACACTCTGAAAATGACTATGTATTTAAAATGAGTTAAAACAACACACTTCTTAGTTATTTTGGAGGGACAACTTAATTGTTTTTTGTTCAAGCTACTTAAATTTGTAAGAAATTATCAAGTTAAGATATTTGTGATCTTAAGAGATTTGTGATGGAACAACATGATTGAATTGTGTGGAACCCAGCATTTGTTTTTACAATGTACTCATGCTTCAGTCACATGCTCCATCCCACAGTTAAAGGGATAGTTCACCTGTTAAAAATCATCATTCACTATATCTAAGGAATTGTTAGGTTGAGTTAGGGCAATCGGAGCCGGGAACACTTCCCAAAAGACATTATAATTTAACCGGCATCTACGCCTATGTTAGTTTGTTTTTCATTATCCCAAGGTGTCTATAATCCTGGACCACGCCGTATCCTGAGCAGATGTTCTGGTTCTGCCATTCATGCCTGCTCTTCTGGTAAATCCACCAGAGGCCGCTGTCGACTGATAGACCGATTGATTCCCCCACCCACCCCCTTCCATAAACCCAACCGTTAGTGTTATTAAAAGCACCGATTGACTCGATCATTCCCTTCCCTAAAACCAACCAACAGTGTTTTCAAAAGAAATCCAGAAAAAGAAAAGCTCTCGCAGCCGCCACATTTTCAGGTTTTACCACATTCTCACCTTGTTATTTACTTGTTTATTTTAGTTTTTGGTCTTTGTTTTTGTCTTACCTGCTCTTTGAAATGCCAGACTTGAACCCCTTCATCACTGTCAACTTCGCTCTGCATCTCAAAAACTCTGACATACAGTACACAGCAAGCCACTATGCATTCATATACAGCCACTGTATTGTCTATACTTCCTAAAGATTCGCAACAAAAATTATTAATTTTGGCCTCAAGTACATCCAGTGTGACAAATTGTAAAGTCTACCTTTAAGCAAAGTTGTGGACTTAATTTCCATAAAACAGATGATTCAGCATTTTTCCACAGCAACCTTTCTTTCAATATACCAAATGACTTTTAATCTCAAAACATAAGTAAGCATTTGAAGTGGCATTAAACATGAAAACGCCCTCAGCTCCATGTCCTCATTGATGTTTAGATTGACTATTAAGCGTTGACAGAGTCCTTGTGACCAGACTGACCCACATCATACAGTGTCAGCGCCATCCTCAAGTCAATAAGTGAACACAGAGCCAACTTGTACAAGCCCAGCTGCTGAATGAATATAAATATGCTCATTTTTTATTTTACGCTGAACAGACTTTATTTTTCTTGCATTCCCTAATCAAGCCTTAATCAAAATCCTGCATGGAAAAGTGTTCTGAGATTCTGCTATTCACAATAAATGCAATTATTCATCCAGGGTTTGCTAAAGTGTATTATAACCAGCGGAGAGTGTATTTATACCAGCAGTGTGTTCAGTGGGAGAATAAGTGTTGTCCTTTTGCAAACTCTGTAGGCCAGAGACTTAAAAATTGCACATTTAGAGTACTCCTGCAGGAGCAAATACAGATAAACTTGGCTCCGAAATGATATGAAATACCAATAAAAAGAGTTCTTGTAATAAGTGTTACTAGCTTCCAGCTTAAATTATTCATCTATATTATTTCTATATTATAATGAAAGCATGTTTTTTGAGTTTTGCAAGTCAATGGCCATTCGTGCCTGTTCTTTTGGTAAATCCAAATCTGAAAATCTGAATCATCTATTTAATGGAAATTAAGTCCACAACTTTGCTCAAAGGTAGACTTTACAATTTGTCACACTGGATGTACTTGAGGCCAAAATTAATAATTTTTGTTGCAAATCTTTAGGAAGTATAGACAATACAGTGGCTGTATATGAATGCATAGTGGCTTGCTGTGTACTGTATGTCAGAGTTTTTGAGATGCAGAGCGGAGTTGACAGTGATGAAAGGGTGAAAGTCCAGCATTTCAAAGAGCAGGTAAGACAAAAACAAAGGCCAAAAAATAAAATAGTAAAAAACAGGGTGAGAATGTGGTAAAACCTGAAAATTGGGTGCTTTTGAAAACACTAATGGCTGTCGTCTGACTGACCGATTGATTCCCCACCCCCTTCCATAAACCCAACAGTTAGTGTTTTCAAAAGCACCGATTAACTCGATCGCTCCCTTCCCTAAAACCAACCAACAGAGTTTTCAAAAGAAATCCAGGAAAAGAAAAGCTCACGCGGCCACCACATTTTCAGGTTTTTACCACATTCTCACCCTGTTATTTACTTGTTTGTTTGTTTTTTGGCCTTTGTTTTTGTCTTACCTGCCCTTTGATGCCAGACTTGAACCCCTTCATCACTGTCAACTCCGCTCTGCACCTCAAAACCTCTGATGTACACAGCAAGCCACTATGCATTCATATAGTGATTTTAAAAATCACAAAAATCACAGATTTTGTGGTGGTAATCTAATTTACAGAGACCCAGAAGGGATGAGATAATGAGTTGGTGGGGGGAAAATGGGTAAACAAAATAAAACAAAAAAAAAACTGGATGAGAGAAAAAATGGGTGGGAGACAAAAAAAAAAAAACAGAGTAATAAGACACTATATTTTTAAAAGTTTTTCCGTTCCCTTGCAAAACTGTTTTTCCACAAACACATCCTGTTAACATGTCAACCCTCCCGTTTTTGCTGAGATTCTTCCGTATTTAATCATTCGATCCTGCTATCATCCTATCATTAAGTATTTTCCCCTATTTCTCATATATTTTTAATCTTGAAAGCACACTCAAATTAATATAAAATCTCTGCATTTACATTTTTTCCATTAAATCTGTGCATCGGTCATCACCCTTCATATGCAACCTCTGAATCAGCAAATGCATGTATAAGTGCTGACTGACAAACACGCTCGGATAAACTGATCCCAGATCAGCTTCTGTACATGTACCTCCCGGTGCTCCGGTTTCCCCACAGCCCAAAGACAGGCAGTACAGGTGAATTGGGTGAGCTAAATTGTCCGTAGTGTATGAGTGTGAATGAGTGTGTGTGGATGTTTCCCATAGATGGGTTGCGGCTGGAAGGGCATCCGCTGTGTAAAAACGTGCTGGATAAGTTAGCGGTTCATTCCGCTGTTGCGACCCCGGATTAATAAAAGGACTAAGCCGAAAAGAAAATGAATGAATGAAGGACAGGGATTTTGTGTTTTATATATACCATACATCATTGTGGCAAAGAACTCTCAAGATTAAAGTGACCCCTCACCCAAAGGCCAAGGTGCCCACAAATAATGATTTATAACTATTTGAAAGATCTTTGATCTAAAATGTGTTTTTGGTGACTGTCGCTTTAAATTCAAATGAGACTGCTCTCAGTGCTATTTTCAAAAGAAGGCGAAGCTACAGCCGCTGGGCATCAGTCATATACAAAACTAATGGATCTCTGTGTAAAAACTGAAAATGTGTCTCACAAGAAGGCCGTCTATGCACACAAAAATATATTTGTGCTGTTTGTTCAAACTACATATTTAAAATTAGCTAAAACCAAACAATTCTGGAACGTTTTGAAGAAAACTTCAGTGTTTTATTGTTCAATCTACCTAAATTAGCTACTTTAACTTGATGGATTTGTGTTGGGACAACATGAATAAATTGTGTGTAACCCTGCATTTTTACAGTGTGCAGACTACGGTGTTCAGTTGTACATCTTAAATATCCTAAAACATTTTAAACTCTCAAAACATTTATAATGCCATTATCTTTAGCAGATATGGCTCAAAATCTCCAATAGTGGATGGCTGCTTCTCACTCAGGGCTGTCTATGCTAATGAGAGATAGATTGTCACTAATGGGCGGGGCTTTCCCTTATGGCATGTACAAAGGGTGAATGTCAATCAAAGTGTTTTTGCAGACTGTGTGATTAAAACATATAGAATGAATGATTTTTTGTACCATTAGAGGCTGGTTATATTCACGCCGTTCCACACAACTGTGTTTAAATCCCTTATAAAAGTGCTTTTTTGCATAATAGCTCCCTTTTAAGTGAAGTTAAGTGTAATCTGTTTGAGCTCTAAATTGTGGTAAAACTAAATAGTGTGTACATAGAACGCTTTAATTAGCACTTGAATTCAATGCCAAAGAAAATGTGAGCATAAATATGTGGTTTTAACAATGTCCTCTATTGTTTTAGGACCATTCACTGCACTACTGCTGGAAAAGTCCTTAGAAATGTTTAAAACAAAAACATGATTGTGGTATTAGCATAAGTATGCTAATGATTTTGTAAATAAGCATGCACTTGTGCCTAATTTTTGTAGAAGGATGCATGTTTGCTTTTACCACAATGATTTTGTATTTTTACAAATGCAGTTTGGTTTTGTTGTTTGTTTGTTTGTTTGTTTTTTAGAGACCAGAATTAACATATTTAAACCATGGTTCAGTTATCATTTTCAGTCTTTTTTTTAGAGACCGAATACAACTTTTATCAACGTGTAAAAACACACAAGCACACGCTAATTATAATAATAAATGTCTAATAAATGCTTAATAAAGGGTTAAACATATTTGTTGTTTGTACATCTTTTTTTATTGGTGTTAGACATGAAGAGTAAAATGTATATTTAAGCATCAGTTCCTGGAATTCCAAATAAAGATCTCCTATTTTCAACACCTCTTCTGAACATAATGATGCTATGAGCTATGGTGAGAAGTCTCTGAAGAATGTTGTATAGAAATGTTGTATTTAATTCTACAGTACGTAGTCAATGTGCAATTTTGAGAAACAAACACACAAAAATCTATGTTAGAAAAACAAACACTTAATAAAGCCTGGTGAATGGGTTCACAGAGATTGCTTTCCCAATCACAAAAAACAAAAACAAAAGGTTTTATCTTATTTTTAGTTCAATTTTATTTTGTTCTTACCTTAATTTAATTGCTTTATTTAGTTTTATTTCATTTTAATTTAATTTAAATGAGTTTTATTTTATTTTTAATTCAATTTTTTTTATTTAATTTCATTTTTAAATTTCATTTTTTTATTTAATTGTATTTAGCTTTATTTTATTTTTATTAAAATTTTATTTTACTTTTAATAGAATTTTTTTATTTAATTTAATTTATTTTATTTTCAATTGAACTGAATTAAATAAGTTTTATTTTTTTATGAAAATTTATTTATTTTTATTTAACTGAATTGAATTTAGTTTTAATTAAATTTTTTAATTCAGTTTTATTTTATTTTAGATAAAATGTAATATTGAATTTAATTGAATTTAGTTTTTTTATTTTGTTGAATTTTTTAAAAGAATTATATTTTTTTATTAAATTTTATTTTAAATTTATTTGAGTTTAGTTTAGTTTCATTTTATTTTAATTAAATTTTATTTTATTTGAAATTTAATTCAATGGAATTTGGTTTTATTTTAATTTCAATTGAATTAAATCACATAAAATTAAATTCAGGCGAGCAGAAGACCATGCCTCTGATTGGCTCACAATATCCACAATGGACTATCTTCTAAATTTCATTAAAAAAATAAATAAAAATCAAGGTCAAAAAAAGAGGTGCTTCATTATGGGCCCGTTAGGAGAGCAGAAACAGATGGAGAAGAGGCAGCAGCAGCGAGCATGAGGGAATCAGGAACAGGAGTGAACTGGAGCATGGTGAGAGGAGAAGAGCTTGAAACCAAATCCCATAACACGGCTGGAACAATGCAATGTGAAGAGAGCCAGGGGGGAATTGCGCACGATGTCAATTTCCACAGAGCGTGTGCACTTTCCCAGATCGCACGGCTGTAAGAACGGGAATGCCGACGGAAGCCCCACTCCATCCAAATCACCTGTGAACGCTTTACTCCAGTTCGTTGAAAAACAGCAGGCTTTTATCGATCTGAAACACCTGGAGGTGGGAGCAAGGGGTTTCCAGTCAGACCTGCTTCGTGCGTCTTGAGCCACATCTATAAACATAATGTGGTGCCTTCGTACGACAAATCTGTAAGGGATTCTTTTCATTGAGGAGAACGAGGCAAGATGTTCAGAGTGTTAGTATACAGTGCTTACAGTAGACGACTGGTGCCAAATGGGGAAAAAAAGCCATTTCCTGCTGGCCTCCGTGGCTTAGTGGAGCTCAGTGAGAAGCAGATAAGCAGAAATGCCGATAAAGATGACTCCGCGTGTTATTGAAATTCTCTGTTCTTGACCTTTCAGTTCAAAATGTAAAGAAATCTTTTAGTGAATTGGTTCTCGATGTTCACATTTTTTCCTTAAGTGTAAAGCAATGGTAAAAAAACCTACACATGACCTTAAACGGACATTCAGGGGTTGATCTGAGTTAAGCGCAATACATTTTGAAGAATTAACATCCCGATTTCTCCTTTATTTTACCTTAGGATACACTCAAAGGCTGCTTGTTTAAACTGCTTATTTAAAATGAGTTGAAGTGACACAATTTTTTAGGTTATTTGGGGACAACTTAATTGTTTAATGTTCAATCCACACTGTAAAAAAAGTAGTTTCAACTTAAAGTAAGTGTTCGTGCTGCCTTGAAACCTCACAGGTTTGGGCTTAATTTCTATCATTTTAGACACGGTCAGGCAGGGCTCGGGCTTACGCTTTGGCATGCGTGGTAAATGAACAGACATGTGATGCATTTCGATTAATGCGAGAAAGTAATCAAATCATTTGTTTCAACATCAAAACCCATCCCTGAATAGGTGAAACAAATGGTGACGGAGAAGTCAAAAAGAGCGAATTTCGCAGAGTCGGAAGAAGACGTGGTCACTAGCTACATTGAAACCGCTGTCATGGAAAATGTAATGGATGTTCTTGGCTGGTGGTAGAGAAACAAACAATCCTACCCAAATTTTGTAAAATTAGCCAGATCAGTACTATGCATCTCGGACATTAGCAGCAGTAGTGAAGGGGTGTTCAGTGCTGCTGGATGCATCATCACTGAGCGCAGGACTGCGTTAAAGCTATCTTCAGTGGATTTCCATAATGTTCCTCTACAAAAACACGTGAGTAAAGGATTTTCAAATTATAACTAAATATACATTAAATCATAAATCATTAATGTTGACATTATTATTTTATTACTTAGTTTCATTATTGCCTTAAGGCCAGATTGTGAAGAGAAGTGGTGAAACAAATCCCGCAGAGCCTTTATCTTAATTTGGTATTGCCAAATACCAGTCATAATTCAGAATTTTTTTTTTATTTAATTTGTTATGAAAGACTTATTTTTTATTGGTGTGTTGGTTAATTTAAAGGCTAAGTGTTTGTACCTAGACCTAGAGTGCTGAGATATTACAAGTAGTGATGTGCTGTTCGCAAACAAGCCGGCTCTAAGAGCCGATTCTTTGTAGCAAACAAGAAGAGCCGACTCCCGTCGGGGAAAGCTGAATCTTCTGCCGTAAGTAGGGGCGGGGCTTCATTTGGGAACAACCATGCGGCTAATCACATAGGAGGACCCACTAGGATTATACCATTTTGTGAAAGAAGGAAAGGGGGCACATGCTTTAAATATAGCAAGTGTATTAATACAGGCCAGGTACAGGGGGCTGATAATTCAGGGGGGCTAATAATTGTGACTTAAACTGTACAAATAAAATTCAAAGTTAGTCATCTGATGTTGAATTTCAATGTCAATTTTATGTCTGTGTGACATCCGGTGCCTGCTGGGTGGATTTAAAGCAGTTTTTGGACTAACAAGGTAATTGAGTTCTGAATACAGGCTGCTTTTATGGTAAAATGACCTGTCAAAAAAAAAAAAAAAAAAAAAAGCAAAATTAGATTTTTTCAATTGATGGCTTTTTAAAGATGACATAAATGAGCTTTCTGACACACAGAGGGCCATTTATGTTGTCCATTCCCGCATAGCTAAGCAACTGTGAATGGAAGTGCATTTATTTAAGTGTTGACATTGAGTGTCACTGAATGTGACAAACTCCAACCCCTCTGAATTGAACCCTAATGAACCTCACTGACACACACACACACACACACAACGAAACAGACACGGCATGCACTTCTTATCGCCATAGCGTTCACTACAGGTGGCACTTTAATACCCGGTGTCAGTCAAAGAGCTCTTATCGGAGCCATAATGGAGAGCAGACATCAGCTCCTTCATCTGAAAGCTGGAGCAGAATGGAGGCGTGGATAGAACTCATCTTCTTCATGTTCACAAAGACCTTTACAAGGCAGACATTTCTGGATTCTTTGCTATTGGTTTAGGGTGTGGATGTTTGTGTCTTTTTGGGATGTGTATAACTATAGGGTCAGTTCTCGTACATTTTGCAGATCTGTAGGTTTGAAACGCATCAATCAAATGTTTTATGCTCTGAATGTTTTAAATGTATTACTCTGGACTTTTTGGTATGCATTTAATTAGAACGTTCCTCTAAATATCAAATGCATAGGCCATTTAGAACTATTTTAGGCAGAACAAGACAACATGACATTTTTTGACATTCTGGGTTAATTCTGAAATCTTCTGAAAGTTAAAATCTTACAATTGGTGTTACAATAAATCAAAAGACATTACACAGTTTAGGATGATGGACTTTTCCCCCTACTTTAATTGGGGAAGGGGGGGGGGGGGGGGTGTTAAATGTCAACATGTTAAGTTTAAAACTGGAAGAAATATCTTTACTTTATAGGCCCTTTTACACAGTGATACCGGTAAATATCGGGACAATTTCCGAAACAAATCATTCATTTATTAATTTTCTTTTCAGCTTAGTCCCTTTATTAATCCGGGGTCGCCACAGTGGAATGAACCGCCAACTTATCCAGCATATGTTATACACAGCAGATGCCCTTCCAGCCACAACCATCTCTGGGAAACGTCCATACACACTCATACACTATAGACAATTTAGCCTACCCAATTCACCGAAAGTCTTTGGACTTGTGGGGGAAACCAGAGCACCCGGAGGTGCTGTGAGGGAAAACTTGCTACCCACTGTGCCACCACGTCACCCCTTTCCAGAACAACTTTAGTGGTAAATAAAAAAAAAGCTATGTTCTCACAGACGAGAATGTCACAGAATTTTTCCGAAAAGACCGTTCACAGATCAATTTCAAAATACAGGTAGTTTCTGACATCATGAACCAGAAATGACCTCTAAACAGCTGCACTTATTTGTACACATTTGACTAACTCTGTGGAGAGATAAGTACTGTGAACAACTTTGATGAAAACATATGGAGGAACTGTCGAGCTGCATGTCGAGATGTACATATTATGAGTGTGTGCTGGCGCTCACCGGCTGCTTCACAGTTTTTTACACAGTTGGCATTAAGAAAGAACAAAGAAACATTGTCTGACTAACACCTAGCAGCTAAATGCAGCAGTTTCTGGAAAAATTATCAAAGGCTTTTATTTTCATAAACAGTGTGGATGTGAATGTGTCTGAATGTTCTGATTGGCTGGAGTAGACGTCTCACGTCCGCGCGTTCTAAGCATGAACGTGTTCTTTCCGGCTATTTTTCTTTTGTGTTCACACAGTGAAGCATTCTGGCAAATCATTGGTAATGTTACAACTTTTGTTTACCGGTACAACAATTACAACAATTTACCGGTATTTTCAAAAAGGGCCTGTTCATACATAATCCCTTTCCGGAAGATTACTGGTCTGTATGTGTAAAAGGGGCTTATATTTTATACCAACTTCTTATGAAGGGCAAAAACCTAAATTGAATGAGAGCAATGGGCCGAAGCTAAATATACCATAATACATATTACACACACACACACACACACACACATATACACGTGTATATATATATATATATATATATATATATATATATATATATATATATATATATATATATATATATATATATATATATATATATTAGATGGGCATATATAATTTTTTTAATCTAGATTAATCTCACTGTAATCTTGAAATTAATCTAGATTAAAAGGGCTCGAAGGCATTCAGAATATGTGTGGTACCCAAATATTAAGTCTTCTTATTAAGAACGGGTTTCTCAAGCCAGGTGGCGCATTAGACCAGGGGCTTATCTCCTGTTTCCAAAATGCATCACAAACCGCTTGAGAAACTGCTCTACTATAATAATGTGGTGATGAAAATAAATGATGTTCAATAAGATGTACTTGTGTTACTGTCTATTTAGTTAAAACATGAATTTTGAACTGTAGGCCTATATAAGCTCCGAACAGCGAATTTTTGATCATCTTAATCCGACTTAAGTCATAACTGAACTAAACAGAAATGTAATTAAGACATGGAGTATGCTTATATTAGTGGAAATATTGAAGTAAACACCGCAATCAAACTATTACCATCATGTAGGACATTTCGTCAAATTTTCTGACAAGATCCACACACACAGCCTTTAGTAAAGGGCCGCACACACACAAACACACACACATACACACATACATCCCGAAATGCGGAAGTTTTTTCTTTCCATTTGGCGTGATTAATAAATTCCATAATACTCTCACCAGTCCTTACTCCTCATTTGCTTCTAAAACCCAAGTTTATCACGGGCACATGAATGAAATGTTCATGAGTTAAAGTGGCACTGCCAAACTGCAGTTACCCAGTTAACTTGGAGAATAGATTAACGGCGATATTTTTTTTTATCGTCTCACGTTAACAACGATAAAGGCCCACCACTTATATATACATATATATATATATATATATATATATATATATATATATATATATATATATATATATATATATATATATATATATATATAGGTCACACTTTACAATAGGGTTCATTAGTTAATGTTACTTAATACATTTACTAACATGATCAAACAATGAACAATACATTTACTGCAATATTTGTTCATGTTAGTTAACATTAGTTAATGAAAATACAGTTGTTCATTGTGAGCATGTTAACTCACGGTGCATTAACTAATGTTAACAAGCATGAGTTTGGATGTTAATAATGCATTAGTAAATGTTCAATTATGATTAATAAATGCTGTACAAGTGTTGTTCATGATTAGTTCATGTTAGTAAATGCATTAACTAATGAACTGGTCTGAGCTGGTGTATTTTTTATAACAATCTCATTCATAACACATCTAGTTAAAAAAAAATATATATATATATATAAATAAAAATAATAAATATGATAGTGAATTATGTGTCCTATTAGTGTTTTTAGCAACGTGCCACACATATATTATCTGTCCGCATCTTAAAAAATAAAAAAAATAAAAACAGTTTTTGGGTTTCATCATCCTTTAACAAATCTGAGCAATTCAAGTTTAACTGAAACATTTAATTTCATTTTTTTATTTTTATTATTATTATTATTATTATTTTTTTTTTTATCAACCCAAAAAACAACCATCAGAATCCTCCTGGATGGTGAAATCATTAAGAATCCGCCTTAATGCTTTTCCCCACTGCTCTGCCTTCTCCCATAATCTAGCTTTCTAATAAACCTGCCACTGTACGCCATGAATATTACTTGCTCTCTGACAAATTGCTAATGTTCCTTTATTGCAACTAAGCAGCACAAGCTAAAAAGCTCCCGCTAAACACACAGACGAAAATGCGAAAAGACGATATGCTAAATATTTAACAGAGCATATTCAGATTACAGTGTGGGCTTAAAAAATGCACAGCACATCGATGACCCTATTGATGTTTCATATTTACAACCGCTGCATGTGTTAATAGCATGTTGGCTTTCCTCCATCTGTTTTGTCTGGTCGTCTTTGCGAAAAACAACAACCAAATCCTCATATCCTGAGGCGGACGCCTTTGTTTTAGCGTAGAGAGGCCACTAATTGAGTGAGAAGTGCTGCGTGTGTGTTTTGTATCTGCTAAGATCATGAGAGAGAAGGCTAATTTACATCTGTCAAAAGCTGGCCTGTGAACACAGACCTGACGTAACCCCATCATCTCTCCCTGTCATCAGCAGCGCTCTAATTAGATCCACAACATTAAGAGTCTGCTAATACGAATTAAGATGATTCCTCTGGTTTTGATGTCTGCTGATTCACTCCGCGTTCGCTTTTAATGAAACCTGCTATTTATTCTTCCTGAACACAGTGTTCATTAACAACACAATGTACCTGCAGGCTTCTTCGCTGTACTGTTATTAATGAAATAAATCAGTCTTTTTTGTTGTTGTTATTATTTAAATGATTCTTTATATGCATGCAGTATTGGCTTAATAGGAGCTGATGCATAATGGATTCGCTTACATGAGCGAGCGAGGGAAGAAACAACACGCTTACAGAAAACATCAAGCCTCTTTAATGTCGCTTACCTTCTCTTTTTATTTAAAGCCGGCGTCTGGCTTTAAAACTTCTGGAGAGAGCGATTGGTGCCCTCATTAGCACAGCTGAGTGAATCTTTCTTGTTTAAACACATTATATGTTGCTTGTATCTCCCGTTTCTTTCAGAAGTAAAATAAAATAACAGGTCTTTTGACGAGATGGGATTTATCTGCTCTTTTTTACTGCTCTTTTTATCGTGCCACACTCTTCTGTTTTGGTGACGAAGCTGAGCATAGTCTCAACATAGGCTCATTCTGAAAACATAGCTCTATATATGTTTCTGGAGATCGCGAATTATGTAGCCAGAGCTACTTATGGCTGCATTTCGTTTTTAAACCGAATGCTACGAATAGGTATAATGCTGATCCCTTTCGAGCCTACCTGGTAACTGTTTACCTGCATGTGGACGGCTTTTCAGTTGTTACCAGACAAAAACCAAATAATAACAGGGAAATAAAAAAATAAATAACAAATAACAGGGTGAGAATGTGGCAAAATCTGACAACATGGTAAAAATCAGATGAGGGCTTTTCGTTGTCTACATTGCTTTTGAAAACACTGTTGGTTGGGTTTAGGGAAGGGGTGGGCAGGTCAATAGGTGCTTTTCAAAATAGTATTTAAAATGAAGGCTACGAGGCGGTGTGATGCTGTTCTTTTTCTCACTTACCAGCTGCCCGCTTACCTGATTGTGGACGCTGTTACCAGTTTGTCCAGGAGCTTAACACGTACGTCGACAGACTTCAGATGCAGAGCAGATGATGGGATTCAAGTGCGGTGAAGAATGATTCGAGAAATCTGGTAAAACAGAGGCCAAAAAACTAAATAAACTAGTAAATAACAGGGTAGGAATGTGGTAAAATCTAAAAAGGTGGTAAAAATCAGGCGAGGGATTTTCTTTTTCTGAATTGCTTTTGAAAACACGGTTGGGTTTAGGGAAGGGTGGGCGGGTCAATAGGTGCTTTCAAAATAGTCATTAAAATGAAGGCTACAGGGTGGTATAATTCCGTTTCTTTTCTCGCTTACCAGCTGACCACTCCCCTGATTGTGGACGCTGTTACCAATTTGTTCAGGAGCTCAACACGTACGTTGGCAGACTTGAGATGCAGAGTGGACGATGGGATTTGAGTCCGGTGAAGATTGGTTCAAGAAATCGGGTAAGACAAAAATAAGCCAAAAAACAAAAAAAAACAAGTAAATAACAAGGTGAGAATGAGGCAAAATCTGAAAAGGTGGTAAAATCAGGCGAGGGATTTTTTTTTTTGCTGGATTGCTTTTGAAAACACTGTCGGTTGGGTTTAGGGAAGAGGTGGACGGGTCAATAGGTACTTTTCAAAATAGTCTTTAAAATTAAGGCTACGAGGTGGTGTGATGCCTTTCCTTTTCTCGCTTACTAGTTGACCGTTTATCTGCATGTGGAAGCTGTTACCAGTTTGTCTGGTAGCTCAACGCGTACGTAGGCAGACTTGAGATGCAGAGCGGAGTTGACCCTGACGAGTTCAGTGAAGAACAGTTTCAGAAAGCAGGTAAGAACTAAACAGATTTTGGCAGATTTTGGGTAGATGACCACGCACACTATCTAATTTTTGTTTACAGCTCTGCACAAGAATTTTGGCCAAAGGAGAAATAGCCGTTTTCAACTGAGCCTGGTTTCTCTCAAGGTCTTTTTTTTCCTTTACTTTCATCAATTGCTGAAGTTTGTTCCCTGTCACTGTCGCCACTGGCTTAGTTTGGGACTTCAGTGGGAGCTCTTCAGTGTTTGGACTTTCAGCAGTAAAATTTAAACGAAACTGAACTGAACAAAAACTCTGAAGACTGGACTGACAGAGTTTTAAAATACTAGAACTTCTATGTTAAGCTGCTTTGACACAATCAACATTGTGAAAGCGCAATAGTAATTGTCACAATCACCAGTGATCTAACCCTCATAGATTGCTGGAGAACATTTAGTTGATGAGTGCTGGTCAGTCAGTGCTTTTGAAAAGACTATCGGTTGGGTTTAGGGAAGTGGGTGGGTGCTGGTTAATCGGTGCTTTTAAAAAGACTATTGGTTGGGTTTAGGGAAGTGGGTGGACGCTGGTCAATCGGTGCTTTTGAAAGCATTATCGGTTGTGTTTAGGGTAGTGGATGGGTGCTGGTCAGTCGGTGCTTTTGAAAAAAACTATCGGTTGGGTTTAGGGAAGTGGGTGGGCACTGGTCAATCGGTGCTTTTGAAAACATTATTGGTTGGGTTTAGGGAGGAGGAAGGGCACTTTTCAATCTGTGCTTTTGAAAACACTATCAGTTATGTTTAGGAAAGTGGGTGGGCGCTGGTCAATCAGGGCTTTTGAAAACACTATCGGTTGGGTTTGGGGAAGTGGGTAGGCGCTACTCAATCAGGGCTTTTAAAAACACTATCGGTTGGGTTTAGGGAAGTGGATGGGCACTGGTCAATCGGGGCTTTTGAAAACACTATTGGTTGGGTTCAGGGAAGTGGATGGGCGCTGGTCAATCGGGGCTTTTGAAAACACTATCGGTTGGGTTTAGGGAAGTGGATGGGCGCTGGTCAATTAGGGCTTTTGAAAACACTATCTGTTGGGTTTGGGGAAGTGGGTAGGCGCTGCTCAATTGGGGCTTTTGAAAACACTATCGGTTGGGTTTGGGGAAGTGGGTGGGTGCTGGTCAGCTGGTGCTTTCGAAAACACTATGGGTTAGGTTTAAGGAAAGAGGAGGGTGAGTCAGTCGATCAGTCAATAAATCAGTTGACAGCGACCTCTGGTGGATTTAGGTGAGAACAGCAGGCCCGAATGGCACTCGTGAGAGAAATTTGAGATCTGAAAAAGTGTACACAGTGGCCTTTTTTCACAGGTGGATTTGCAAAAACTGCAAAAAAAAAAAAAGTAACTCCTGGGACATATTTGGCGCTTTCCGGAAATGTACATAGGGCTATGTTTTCAGAATGATTTTTTACATAAATATATACTGTAAATTAATTCAGTAGTATTTTGGAATTAGATAAAAACAATGTCATCTGAAGCATGAAAAAAAGACTTTAATTAATAAGCTTTCAATGTAGATAATTCACATCATGGATACAAAATCAAGGTTTTATTTTTATTTATTTATTAAAAATTTTACTTCAGTTTAAAAGCGGTTCAATGGTAATGTCCACAATATGCATTCAGTATCAGTGTTCGGATGTTAACACACACATAAACACCTTCAGTTCAGTTTTATTTCACTCACTCTTGACAAATTTTTATGCAAGAACGCGTCCTGTACAAAGAACCCATGAGACATCAGTGCCTAGGGCATGTTAGTAGTATAATCTGTCTCTGGATTGACTAAAAAAGCAAACACAACCAGTCACAAGAGTTCACAATCCTGCGTTCTCTGAAGTCGCATTCAGATGGGATTAGTTTTATATGTGTAGGTCAGGTCATGTAATAATTACTTCAGCTCGTCTGTGATCGTAATGCTATCTGAAGAACGACAGTCATTTTGGATGTCTAAAAAATGCCTGAGGTAATAACCACAGGTAAAAGCATCTCATCGAAACTGACATGCCGGTGAAAGCATGTGAGTTTAATCCCTATGGTCACTGTTTAACCCGCAGGCCATGAAACTATAGCTGTACACCAGCCACTTCATGTGTCTCAAGTGGACACTGACCAATAAGACACTAGAAGATGAAATGATGTACTCCCAACACTTCTGACAGGGACACACTGTTGTTTTTATGCAGCTCTATGTTGTTTATGCAGCATCAGGGTTCAAGGGGAATGCTGATTAATTTCACTATGTACTGCACTATCTATATAACGGTTATATAACGTATATATAACAGCATTTACTTAACAAAGAATGTTTTCATGTAGACTTTTTGGCACCACATTTTGTGCAGTATATAATTGTTGTTGCTATTGTCTGTCATGTTGATTTTTATAATCATCTACATTCAAACAAATGGTTATGGTTGGATTTAGAGTTGGAATTGGGACTACTGACTCAAAATATAGATCATTTATACCTATAATACAAAGAGGGTTTGTTCAGGCAAAAACCTAAACCTAAAATTATTTCTAAACGTTTGAGTCACACAAAATCTGCAGAAATTCCGGTTCCAGCCCCTCCTCCGGAGAATCATTAGTCGAGCAATCGCTGATTGACTCTTATACTAGAAGGCGAGGCTTCATTCAAAATATTGAGCGTTACGCCCTATTCACAAGGGGGTTCAACGTCAATGCTTGACTAAGGGCGTGTCTGAAGTTAGGGCTGATGCAACTTCAATGAAATAAATCGGCTACTGTCTGAGCTGGTGTATTTGCATACGGCGATCTCATTTGCTGACTAGGGTTGTGACAATATACCGGTATGACGGTCTACCACGATTTGAACGTGCACGATTATCATACCATGAACAATTGCATATCAACGGTTTTAACCCTTAAAGACCGAGACAGCCGAGACAAAAACGCTGATTTGACAAAGAGACGCTCGTCACTGTGTCTCCGGACAAACCAGACACAGAAACATGACAAAACAGTGACACAGCAAAGACGAACTGCTGCTCTTGCTGTTTTCAAAAGACGCAAATGAAGGTGCAGCTGTTTGTCTGCATTGCAGACAACCATATGCAAATCCATATCCACAGACAACCATATCCATGCTGGCACATAAAACCTAAGGATGTTCCATATTGAATCTAGTTTCGTTATTTAACTATTTATAGTATAGTAAATATTTATATCTATTTTTTACTGAGGATTTGCATCATGTTTATTTGGACTTTATTTGGACTTTGACACATTATTTATTATTTTCTTATTTTTTTATTTGTTCATTGTAAGTGGTGTTGTTTATAGTAACTGAAAATATATTATTTGGAAAAAGTCAAATTTGCTTCACTGTTCTATTATTTTGTAACATTTGTAACATACCGTATACCGCGAGACCATCAAACCGTGGTATTGTTTTAGACGATTATCATACCGTAAAAAATTCATACCGTTACAACCCTATTGCTGACGCTTCCATCGGCGCTTGAAAAGTTTAGAAAGTCCCAACTTCTGCATCGAGCAACAGCACTGAATCGGTGCCGACGGATCCACAATGCAGTGGTGCACAATTCAAAGTGAATGGGAAGCCTTGAAGCTGATGCCCCGTGTAAATTTGGCGCTATACTTTTCCCCCATTCAAAACTATCCCAGTGACATGTCTTGTGTATTCTACAGTCTTTGGTATCTGTCGTTATGATGAATGAAGTCTCGCCTTCTAGTAGAGCCACTGATCAATCGAAATAAACTGACAATTCCCACGAGACCAAACGTGAATTCTTGAAGATTTTGTGTGATTTGAATGTTTAGAAATGAAACTTTATAAAGTAAACTAATGAGACAGTTGTTTATTTTATCGTTGGTTCCTTACATGAAATTTAATCATAAGCTTGGTAAGTAATTTTGGAGAATTTGATGTTTCCCCATTCAGACAGACCGCCCTAGAGGCGTTTTAAAGATGGCGGCCGAGTGAAATGACTTGCTTTACTTTGGTTTAGGTTTGTGGTATAGGGTATGAATCTAAAAATCTACTATGTATCTACTGTATCTACTACGACTCAAAATGTCAAAACTGTACATTTCACCTATTAAAATTTGCAGTGCCATTGTGAATCACTATTACCATTTACTCATAAATATATTTTAAAATATAATTTCTGTAAAAATTAAAGGTCACACTTTATTTTTTTATGGTCTGTTTGTTCAATTTAGGTTACATGGCATCTACATGCCAACTACTCTCATTAGACTATAGGTAGACTGTTAGGTTGGGGTTAGGGTTAGTGTAAGTTAATATGCACATGCAAAGTTTCTTATAGTCAGTTAAATGTCTGTTGAAGTAGCAGTATCAACATATTAAACAGAAAGTCTACTAATGCTCAAATGGACCATCAAAATAAAGTGTTACCATAATAAAACTAAATTTCCCAGCCCGATTCAAGAGAAAATGTAACAAATTGTCAGAAAAGTGGCTAATTCTTGAATTCATGCGATTTCATTTGCATGGTCACATAGGATTTTTAAAAAGGAAGCATGCACCCGAAGCACAACACCCCAAACCCCTACCATCATTGGGGGATGAGCAAATCATACTAAAATATATGAATGAGATTGCACAAGTTCATAATAAACCCTTAAACAGTTATGAATTCCTGTGAGATTACATAAAATTTTTCCAGTCTTTAGTGCCACATGATCCTTTAGTATTGTGTTGATTTGGTGCTCAGCAACATTTCCTATCATTTTCAAAGCTATAAATTCAACCCAAGCTCATTCTGAAAATGTAGTCCTGTGGACGTTTCTGGAGACCGCGAAATATGTCCCTGGAGGTACGTATGTCTGCATTTAATTTTTTAAGCGAACGCTGCAGGGCGGTGTGACGTTTCCTTTCGCGCTTGCCGGCTGACCGCTTACCTTCATGTGGAGGGTTTTCCCGCCACAATCAGTTTGTCCGGCCAGCTCATCGTGTGCGTCGGCGGACTTCAGATGCAGAGAGGAGGAGTTGACAAAGGCGTCCGGGTTCGAGCCCGGGGAAGAGCGGTTCCAGAAATCAGGTAAGACAAAAACAGAATCCAAAAAATAAAGCGAACGAGTTCATAACAGGGTGAGAACGTGGTGAAATCCGAAAACGTGGATAAAAAAAAAAAAAAATAAATAACAGGTGAGGGCTTTTCTTTTTCTAGACGGCTTTTCTAAATTGTTGCTCGGGTTTAGGGAAATGAGCGGGCAGTCGGATCAATAAGTAAAACTGGTTGGGTTCAGGGAAGAAGGAGGGTGGGTCAGCCGATAGGCCAGTCGCGCAGTCAATCATTCGGTCAGTCAGACAGCGCCAGAACAGCACGGGCGCGAACGGCACTCGCGAGAGACGTTCGAGATACAAAAAAGCGCACACAGCGGCCTCTCGCGGATTCGCGAAAACAAAAACTGCACAAATACGTACCTTGCTGTCTCCAGAAACCGCTGGACTACGTTTTCAGAATGAGCCTGGGTTGTATAAATTGCTGTTAAACACATTTTCGAGGATGTTCTTATTAATAAAAACACCAAAATGACACCATTTATATGAAATGGAAACCTTTTACTAACATTATAACTGTTTTGGTGACAGTTTGGATTGATGTACTGCATCCTTGATGAATAAAAGTAAGTTGTTGTTGGTGTTGTTTAATAAAATAAGTGCTCCAAACTATATTATTGCTATCATTAAGGCCAAAACGAAGAGAAAAATATGCGTTTATTAACAAAAATGTATTAGTTTGGACATGGCCAAAATTACCTTTAAAGCTGCTTAAACTGTGTTCAAAGCAGTGCAGTTAACTGATCTAAAATTATGTTTTCATACATTTACAGAATAATGTTTCCTTTAAATATATCTGTGCAGCTTGAGGCTGATTTTTTTGGTCCAGGATCACATAAAATAAAGAGCTGATTCTTTCAGCTGATGGTTCATTCATGCTTCCCTACGGTTTTGCGACAAATTCAGTCAAATTCATTGGAGAATCTCTGTTGGGGATTGGCCTTTCTGTGCCTTTGAGTAAACCACTTAACCTCCCCTCAATAATTATCCCCTCACTTAAGTCAAGTCATTATTTAAACGCTACTCACAGCAAAAAACAGGGCCTGAATGGACTACAGGGGGCTAATTTAAGAAGAGGAGCCATGTAAAATGAAAACTTCCCTCGATCAGGGATGATTTTGTCGTAAATGAAGCAAACCCGACTGATGGACCGACTTCCCTTTAAGGCTACTTTTATTATTATTTTTTTTTCATAGAAAGGCCCGGAAAGGTTTGATGTGTAATGAATTGAGTTTGGTGGATTAATTGAATTGAGCTTTATGGCCACTAATCACTCCGACACAAAATAATGATGAGCCCAAAAAGGGGGGAATTCCCTCAGATTTGGCCTCCAGGTTCTGGCTCCATCGATAAATTAGCGGCTGAATGTGACTGAATGAAAAGTAGCTCCCAGGCCTGGTGGAGGAAAATGAATTAAAAGAGGTCTATACGTGTGTCTTTCCGCCTTAATGTCATTCCCCTCCAACTTCCTTCCCTCCATTCCTGCACTAATTTAATTCCGCTAAAATCCAATCAGAATCATTTGACATTAAAATCGAGTCTCAGAGGAAAAAGACGAGAGAGAACTGTGGAAAAGCCAGTGAAAGGAGGATAACGCTCTTTCCCTTTCATCCGCACCAGACTCTTTTCATTAGGACTCTACATTTCGGAGAGAATCGGCTTGGATGGAGCCTGTTTGACGGCCCCGAGGCCTGGAGTGGATGACAAGCCAACCTAATGAAAAGTCTCAGTCACAGTAGCAAGGCTGACACAGCGACCCTGCATATAATTACACCTTAAATAATACATGTCCACGCGTACATTCTCATACTCTTTGAGTCCTTCTTACAATGGCTGGCCTGAATATTCTTGATTTTTTTTTTCGGCTTGGTTGTTGTTGTAGCTCAATGGCTCCTTCTTACTTGGTCTGTGATGAATAAGTTGTGCAATGACGGTGCCCGAGCGCTGCGAGGACGTAATCAGGTAGGCAGTCGTATCATATTACTCACACTTTCACAAGAAAAATAATTTACATGTCTAGCATGGCATGCTAATGTGTGTGATTTACATCCCTCCTCCTGCTGAGTGTGGAGCTCATGAGTCAGTAACACACGCTGTTGTTCAGCGCGGACCTTTTTCACCACTATAAATCACAGATTCCGATGCAAACGTGTTGTGACCCACTTTTCAATTATCTGCTTTCTTCTTAGGGCGTTTTTTGCTATTTCTCTGTCTAAAGTGGAGACAACTCCAGTTGTTTTGGGGGGGCAAATATTTTTTTCTTTCTACTTAAGGAATTCCTTTTCTGTGTTGGGGGATTTCTTTTTCTTTTTTGTGTAGCAAATGTCCTTTTTTTATTCCTGTTTCATGTCCTAACAACACGTGATGCGACATGATTCACCAAAAATGACACGACATGACAGAAACATTAAAAAACTAGCCAAAGCACTATGAAATGGCAAAGGTGTTTAATCTAATCAATACATATTATTCCTCTTTGAAAGAGTACATTTACATGGACACCAATAATCAAATTTTAATAAGATTAAAATAATACTCTGATTAAGAGTCTACCACAGGGGTCACCAATCTCAGTCCTGGAGGGCCGGTGTCCCAGCAGGGTTTAGCTTCAACTTGCCTCAACACACCTGCCTGGATGATTCAAGTATACCTAGTAAGACCTTGATTAGCTTGTTCAGGTGTGTTTGATTAGGGTTGGAGCTAAAATCTGCAGGACACCTGCCCTCCAGGAACAAGTTTGGTGACCCCTGGTCTACCATGTAAACAGCGATTTTTAATCCAATTAAGGTCAAAATCAAACTGAACAGATATCGGATTAGGAAATGTGGAGTATGCCGATTTTAGTAGCATTATTAAAGTGCAGCACAGACATGTACAGACCGTAATCAAACTATTACCATCCTGTAGAACTGTAGAATAGTCTATACACACACGGCTGTTTAACACTATTCTCTGCATGCAAAAACATGCAAAGTTGTTTTTGTTTTTTTCATACTGCGTGCGGTATCAAATTTTATTAAAACAACATTGTTATAGCAGTTCATACTCGTATCCTGACTGACGTGAGTCACAGTTGTGACTTTCATTTTCAGACCGTCTGCTAGTTCTGCAAGTTCTGAGGTGAACTATCTGCTGCTGCTTTCAGTAGTATGGCAGTAAATGTCATGTAACATGGTATTTAAATTCACCTTGGAAGCGTTTAACACTGAATAAAGTACATAATCAGTATCTGAGGTGATCTTTGTTATATAGTTGATTAGGGTTATATAGTTGATATGCTGTTGTTTTGCTGCGACTTCACAAAAACAGAAAGCATTTCTAAAATAGTGATTTCTTGCATCCCCGCTGTAGATGGTTGGGGTGTTCATTTGCGGAAAATGTTTTGTATGAGCCACATATGGGCAAAATCAGCGTGCACATATATTTTTTCAACCCAGGCTCATTCTGAAAATATAGCGCTAGGGCTGCTCGATTATGCGAAAAATCATTATCACTATTATTTTGGTCATAATTGTAATCACGATTATTCAAAATGATTATCAGTTAAAGTCAAAATTATTCGCCCTTCTGTGAATTGTTTTTATAAATAAATATTTCCCAAATGATGTTTAACAAAGGAATTTTTCACAGTATTTCCTCTAATATTTTTTTCTTCTGGAGAAAGTCTTATTTTTTTTTATTTTGGTTGGAATAAAAGCAGTTTAAATATTTTGAAACCTATTTTAATAGCTCAATATCTTTAGCCCCCTTAAACAATATATATGTTTGATTGTCTGCAGAAGAAACTACTGTTATACAATGACTTGCCTAATTACACTAATTAATATTTTGAATGTCACTTTAAGCTGAATACTAGCCTCTTGAAAAATATGTAGTAAAATATAATGTACTGTCATCATAGCAAAGATAAAAGAAATCAGTTATTATAAATGAGTTATGGAATCTGTTATGTTTAAACTGTGCTTTAAGCATCTTCACTGTAAGGAAAAAAACTTTAGCTACAAACGTCCTTCAGTCAAGAGCAGTGAGGGATTTTCTCCATTTGTTGTTTTAATGATAAAAACAGTCGGCAACAGGAATATTGCGCGCTGTCACTTTAGGAATAGTGCGGCTCTGATATGGTTTCTTTTTCACGTGTCTTTTGATTCTCAACTCATTTGTTTATAACACAAGTGAGGGTTAATTTGAATAATCACTAAACATCGCGCTCTGACAAAAAAGTGCATGTATTTGACCATTAAAGCACTCACATTAAGATGGCGTTAAATGTGTGTGCCCTGCTTGTCTCAGAGCCTGTTCGAGGCTAAGCGCGGTGCGCACACACACAAGAGTATGTGCTCTTTTTGGCGCTTTTAAAAAAATATGAATGATTCGAACGTATATCAATGAATGATCAGTGCATGATGATTGCAGCATCCTGTGCTGCAAAAGTTACATTACAGAACATGCTTTTAGTTGTTTTCACGTGGAACTGAGCTTTGCAGAGCAACACGTGTACAACTGTAAAGGGGGCGGTATAGGATGGAATAATCGTTTATCCTAATTAATGGTTTTTCAGAATCGTACGAAGCCAAATTCGAAATCGAAACAGGATTTTCGGTTAATTGCACAGCCCTGCATACCGCTCTACATTTCTGGAGAGTGCCAAATACATCTCAGGAGCTAAGTTTTTTTTTGCAGTATTTGATTTTGCGAGTCCCCATCCCCAGAGGCCACTGTGTACACTTCTTAAGACCTTAAATTTTGTGTCATTTGTGCCTGCTTTTCTTGCATAAATCCACCAGAGGCCCCTGTCGACTGACTGACCGACCGATCAACTGATCCAACCTCCTCCTTCCCTAAACCCAACCAATAGTATTTTCTAAATCACCAATTGACCTGTCCACCCATATCCGTAAACTCAAGCAACAGTGTTTTCAAAAGCAATCCAAAAAAAAAAAAGAAAAGCCCCCTGATTTTTGGGATATGGGGGTAAACTGTCAGCAGGTAAGCTTGAAAAGGAACAGTGTCAAACAGCACTATAGCATTTGTTTTAAAGAACAAATGCATTCATATGAACTTCTGGCTACATAATTTGCGATCTTCAGAAATGTACATAGGGCTACATTTTCAGAATGAGCCTATGTTGTATTTTTTTGGTTTGTTATCTCTTTGGGGGAATTTCTGTACAGCTTTGGATAATGAGCTGCATGTCACTGTATGTGTTCAGTTGTTTGTCTGCGAGAAGCTGTGAATGATTGGAAGTGTGAATGTTTGGTTGTTTTTGAGGTCCATTCTCACCATCTGGACTAAAATAATCTGATCAGTTCATGGCTCTGTGAAGCGCAAATTAGGCTGAGAGTGTATTGTAAGTCAATATTGATTTGCTCAAAACATTACCAATTTACTGAAGCAGTACAAACAAATCAATTTTTTACAAATTGTGCCATTTAAAAAGAAAACAAGTAGGCATCACTTTAAAATATAGAATAACATAGAATATGGCACCAACAGCTAGTTCATTAGCTCGTTTTTATGATCTGAAAAACAAAATTTTACCAAATCAATAAAAGACCAAGGAAATAGACATATCTTTATATTAAAACAGAAAAAGAAAATAGCAAGACATTGAAAAAAAAAAAAAAAAAACTGAATTTAACAGAATTATTTTTTACATTTTTTTTTGTACGAAAATACAAAAATGCAAAATAATCTGCCAATGGAGTGAGTAAAATAATCTTGATTTCACTTTGAAATCAGATTATTTTTATTGTTTTAGGAAAACATATTACTTACTTTTGACTTACTGTTTCTGAAAACAAGACAATAATCTGTTCCTGTCAAGTAAATGCTTCCTCATAAGAATGCTTCTTGAATTTTTTGATAGAAGTCAAAACTCTAAGTAAGAAAACTTAATTAACGTACACACAGATTTTTATTTTTTTTTAATTTTATTATTATTATTTTTTGCAGTGTATATGGTAACATTACAAAAAGAAATAAGAAATCATATCTGTAAAGTACAGTTTCCGCATTTCTCAGGTCCTTTGGGAACTGACAGAACATTACACCCTTATTGTGATCAATGGGTCATTTCACACAGCAGTTGATCATCGTGCAACACTTTCTCTGACTAATTGCTTTTTCTCCGTTTCTAAGGATCAAAGGTGCAGATGATTCTTTCACCACAGAGTAAGATGTATCTGGCATCAAATCCCACTCGTGTTTGCATTTTCCATTACCATTTGCATATTATTATTGATCATTATTTCTAAAACAAAGATAAACTGTGACTTTAATCTGCAAAGTCATATTTGAACTAAAGTTGTAAGACTTTGCAGTGCAGCACTGGTTGATCCTGTGGGAAAAACAGCTCTCGCTCAGCAATTATTGGGCGCCTGTCATCAGTGACCTAACAGAAGCATATGAATAAAGTGACATGTAAATGCTAGTTATTGTTTTGCATTTAATTTTATCCCCTGGCTGGTCTTCAGCTTATCAGAACTCTTTAAAACCAGTCTAAATTTTATGATATTAATCTCACATTATAATGACTGTAATCTTAAGATGTTTTTTTATTATTTATTTATTATTGCTTGGCCCTTTATATTATATTATATTATATTATATTATATTATATTATATTATATTATATTATATTATATTATATTATATTATATTATATTATATTATATTATATGTATTAAATGTATGATTTTAAAAAAGGAGGCGTGGCACGCAACCGTCATTGGGGAAAGAGCAAATCATACTAAATTGTACATATAAAATTGTACAAAATAGGCGTCACAGTGGCACAGTGAGTAGCACGATCGCCTCACAGCAAGAAGATGGCTGGTTCAAGTCTCGGCTAGTCCATTTTGCATTTCTGTGTGGAGTTTGCATGTTCTCCTCGTGTTCGTGTGGGTTTCCTCCAGGTTCTCCGATTTCCCCCTCAAGTCTAAAGACATGCACTATTGGTGAATTGGGTGAGCTAAATTTTCAGTAGTGTGTGAGTGTGAATGAGTGTGAATGTGATGTTTTCCCATGGATTGCAGCTGGTAGGGCATCCACTGCGTAAAACATATGCTGGATTAGATGGCGATTCATTCTGCTGTGCTGAATACTGATTAATAAAGAGACTAAGCAGAAAAAAAATGAATGAATGAATGAATAAAATTGTACGAATTTATACAAATTAGTCTCTAAATTAAAAATTATGAATTGGCGTAACATATATTATATTTGTAGGCATTTGTTGTCTAATCTAGATTAATCTAGATTAAAATGGCTCATATGAATTCTGTCGAAGGCATCCAGAATATGTGTGCTACCCAAATAATGACTAAAAGTAAGTCTTTGAGAACGGGTTTCTCAAGCCAAATGGTGGATTAGACCAGGGGCTCATCTCCTGTAAACAAAACGCATCACAAACTGCTTGAGAAACTGTTCTACTATGATAATTGGTGATGAAAATAAATGAGGTTCAATAAGATGTACGCGTGTTACTATTTATTCAGTTAAACATGAATTTTGAACTGCAGGCCTACATAAGCTCCAAACAGCGATTGTTGATCATCTTAATCCAATTAAAGTCATAACTGAACTAAACAGCAATGGAATTAAAGAGCCCCTATTATACATGAAATAGGCTCATATTTTGGTTTGAAGGGTCTCCAACAACAGTCTAATAAGCATGCAAGGTCAAAAAAAACTTTCGGGGTTTTATAATCTGCATTTATTTTACTTAATTATCCCAGCGATTCTAATATGAATCGTTCAGTGATTAATTTTTTCCCAAACCCCTCCTTAGCGTGAAGCTAATCTGCTTCTCTGGCTGTCATCTGATTGGACCAATGACAGCCAGAGAAATGGCTAATTCCCTTTAAACCCAAGTGAGCAAATATATCCATTTTCTACCCCATTAAAGGCTTCTTTTTCATTATGTAGTCAATAACAAAAGATATACATGTTTTTGGCTGTGAGACGTAGTTTGGACGAAGTTGTCAGCGATTATATAGTAAAGTCATGCAATGTGAAAGTCCCTGTCGCCGATCCATCTTGCAGTTTAAACAAAGCAGCAACGAAACACTAGCCCAGATAGTCAAGCAGTGTGAAAACACCTGTGACACGACTACTTTTAAAATCATGCAGTCTGAACTCGGCATTAGTGAACTACATCCATGTTAGCACGTCACAATTTATGTTGCAATTCGAATACACAAATACACACAGGTTCGAAGACTCGTTCTCGCCAACTACAGTGCAATTTGGCCAGTTATACATTCGCACGAAAATATCAAGGTGAAAGTTATCAAAGCTTGCGTAGAATTGCCCCAGCTCCCAACCCAGCTTTGAGAATAGATTAACAGCGATATTTTTTTTATCACCCGATAAGAGTCTTGCGTTAACACAGCACGTTAACGCTGATAACAGCTCACAACTAATTATATTACTTATAATTTATAGTATATCTTTCTTTTCTTTAGAAAAAAAAACTTTCGAAACACTTTTACAGCATTTTTATTCAACTTTTTAATGAGATAAAAAGACAACTGCACCTTTAAACCTTGGTCATGTTTCTAATTAAATCATTTTACTTAATGATTAGCTGTTCATTTCAGTGATACAAGCATATGCAAGCCACATAGATTAAATGAACATTTGTGAAATCCCTACAGAGCAAAAAATACGCTTGCCATTCTCTTTTATAAGCAAACTTTGTGCAGAATTAAGCACTCAGAAGGAGAGCGACAAGCTCATTTGGCTGCAGGCTGTCCGTGGTCAGTCATCACAGACTCACAGATCATAAAAGGATCTGTTTAATGAACTGAACCGGGATGAAACATTCCCCCCCAAATTCGAGTAGAAGCTCTCTGTGTGCGAATGTGCGGGCTCATGTAATATTCAGCTCTTTTCTGGCGGACTGCGATTAAAATGCGCCCGGCGTGAATCCAGCAGTTTAGATGGTTCGGTTAGATGACCCCCCCACACACAAATGTCTCTTTTTTTTCTGGCTTCATTCACGCTCCGCAAGTCCACTCGGTCATCCATTCATTCTCCTAGAGTACACAAGCAAGCTCTAACACACTCCAATTCACTCTTCCTTTTTCTTGTCAAAGCTTGCTGTTGTCTTATATACTCCGTTTCTCTTTCCCTCTCACACACACATCCTTCATTTGGCCTCATTCTGGGTCATCATCCTCAAAGCCAGCAGTCTATTAATGTTATTAAAAATATATCAGCAGATTCTGAGAGCCATCTTTCAGCTCTCTTGATCTGTCGTTTTTATCATATTTCTAACCTCCCACATGAGTTGAGCTTTTCTACTAAAGCCTCGGTCCCTTGTGAGCTGGAGGAGTGTCGAGAAGCAAAAAAAAATAACAGTGTCTCAAGACTTTCTGCAATATATTTTCTCTGGAGAGATCTCCACTAGTGTCTGTGGCTTGGCGAAGTTGCACAAGTTATGCATGGATTACGAGATGTACTGATGAGGGCATGGAACGTTTGAGAGGTGGAAGTATACTATCGCATTTGAAGCTTTCTTCTGGGAACTAATGCTATATAAACTGATTGTGAACATTATGTATGATGCTGCAAACATGCACTGTAAAAATAAATATGTAAATAAAGATTCATAAAAAAGTCACTCTTTTACTGTATATGCTAAACTAGGAGATTAAAGATGGATAATGCAATACAAAAAAATAAATAAACACACTAATTAATAAAATAAAATAAATAAAGTTTAATAAAATAAATCATGTTGGAATTAAAGATTAAAAATAAAATGAAATTAAAAAATAAATTAAAATAAAATAAAATAAAATGAATGCTGTGGTATACCATAAAAAGAAAAACAACTAAATTTAATAATTACAAAATACATAAAATTAAAAATAATAATAATTAATAAAATAACAAAAAATAAAAACAAATAAAAGAACAAACAAACAAACACACACTAATTAATCATAAAATTGTAAAAATAATAATAATAATAACCATAAATAAAATAACAAAAATAAAAATGTTGTAATATACCATTAAAAAACTAAATTAAATTTAATTATTTAAAAATATATAAAATAATAAAAATAATAATATAAAATAAATTAACATAACACAAAAAATAAATAATTAATAAACAAACAAACACACTTATTAATCAAATAATAATAATAATAATAATAATAATAATAATAATAATAATAATAATAATAATAATGAAATGTACCATAAATAAAATAAAATAAAATAAAATAAAACAAAATAAAAATATTGGATTATGCCATTAAAAAAACTAAATTAAACTTAATCAAATAAAAACATATAAAATAAAAATATATAGTTTATAATAAAATAACAAAATAAAATAAATAAATAAAATAAATAATAAATAAGCAAACAAACACACACTTAACAATCATAAAATAAAAAACAAAAATGATGAAATGTATCATAAAATAAAATAAAATAAAATAAAATAAAATAAAAATACTGGTATATATTATTAAAAAACTAAGCAAAATTTAATTTGTTAAAATATATTAAAATAATAGTAATATTAATATAATAAAAAAGTATATAATAAAATAACATAAAACAAAATAAAAAATACAAATTAATTAAAACAAACATAAATAAATTAATTAACCATAAAATAATATATAAAAATTCAATAATAAAATTAAAAATAAAAATGTTGGAATGTACCATTACAAAACAATATTAAATTGAATTATTAAAAAATATATACAATATTTTATTAAATATAAAATAAAACAATTAATATAAAATAGTAAAGTTTTTACAATACCTCTGACGTGAAGCAATTGATTTGCAATGCTCACTTTGTTACATAGTAAATGAAACTTCTACTATAGTGCAGCTGGATGTGATGTGACGCATCAACGCATCGATTGTTAAAGACTGTATTTTTCCACAACTGCACACGCTGCCCTGCACAGTATGTTGTGATGTATGAGGCATCTCTATCAGATTATTTTGTTCATGATCCTGAGTTTGTCTCTCTCTCTCTATTTATCTCCTACTATGTGCACAAATTGGTGGGTGGGGCTAAAGAGTCAATGATGTAAAAGTGGGCGTTAATCATCAACAGCAGAGGTGCTCTTTTGCAAATTAACACAGGGTCAAAAATAAGCAGATCCAATGATAATCAAGTGTGAGTCATTTACCAACAACACAGATGAAAATGGAACATTCTATTTTTTGGAGCGGGGGTGAGTTTGAGTGGCAATAAATAATGATGCATATAAAACAACATTAATTACTGTGAACATTAATAAATATCATTTGAATAATAAACATCCTCCACCCATAAATACTGCATGATAGAAGAACACTCCCACAAATGCATTTTCAATTAGGTTTGTGTCAAAAGATAATTGCCTATGCCTTTGCATCACTTTTTTATGTAAGCTGTTAGTTCATCTGAACGATAATGCAGAGAGTTAAATTAAATGTTAACTAATCAATTTTTTACAGTGTAAATATGAAACATTCATCAGCACTGTTATTATTCACATACCTAAAAATCCTCAGACCTGTAGCAGAGCTGACAGTTAGTCAGACATGAATAAAGGTGAATGAGAGCAGGTCTGTGCTGCAGGAAAGCTGACAGTGATTGGTGGAGAGGGAAATCAACGGACACATGCTGTTAAATCTGCAAACTTCTGACATGTTAGAGTATTTCTCTGAGGAGTATAGAGTAATGTCATTTGTTCACTTGAATCGAATGTGTATCTAAGCTTATTAGGTAAAAGGTAGCAAATCAATATGTTATTGACAACGTTGATATAGTTTAAAAGATTTTGTTCGTTGTTATTTGAAGGCGGAGTGTTGACAAGACAATTCTGACTTTGGAAACAAGCCAAACAGATCCATCCTCCAAATCAATACATGGTGGAAATGATGTTTAGGACTGGGTTCTGAAGTTTTTGAAATCTATAAAAGATGGTGTAAAACATTTGAGCAAATGTGAAGTTTAATTTAGTTTAATTTAATTTCATTCAATTTATTTAGTTTTATTTTAATTTGATTAATTTAGTAATTTATTTTAAATAAATTAATTTAAAAAATGTATCATTTAGTATGATTTAAATTTAAATACTTTAATATGTAGTAATTTAAATTAATTACTTTTGTATTTTATTTTAATTGTTTTAATTTATTTTAAATAATTCAGTTATTGTATTGAAATATTTTAATTTATATTTTATTTTATATTTTCTTACTTTAATATAAATAATTTAGTAATGTATTTTAAATAATTTAGTAAATAAATTACATTTGTTTAATTAATCTATTTGATTATTTATTTTAGTGTAATTTAACCTCATTTTAATAATTTGGTATTTTAATTCAAATAATTTCATTTTGTTTTATTCAAATTCAAATAATTTAGTAATTTAAATAATTAAATAATTATTTTTTATTTTTTTATTAAAAATACTAATAACTTAGTAATTTTTTAATTACTTTTATATTTTATTTAGTTTTATTTTAATTTAAATAATTTAGCAATTTAATTTAAATAATTTAATTTAAATTTAATATAATTTTGTTTTATATTTTGTTTTACTTTAAATTATTGTAGTTTTATTTAACCTAATTTTAACAATTTAGTTTTTTAATTTAAATAATTTAATTTAATTTTGTTTTATTTAAATTTAAAAATTTTATTAATTTAATTTAAATAATTTAAATATTAATGAAATAATTCAATAAAAAATTTTTTTCAATTTCAATAATTTGATAAGTTAGTAATTTAAATAACTTAGCATTTTGTTTTATTTTAATTAGTTTTATCTTATTTTTAAACAATTTAGTAATTTAATTTTAAATAATTAAATAAAGAAATATTTGTTTTAATTTAATTTAAATAATTTTGTAATTTAATTTAAATAATTTAATCATTTTTTTATTATTTTATTATTAGTATAATTTAATTTAAATCACTTAATTTAATTGAATGTTTTTGTACACAAAAGGCTAACTATAAACATATATATCTGTATGCAGACACTACCATACACATATAATGCAGGATGTGATGGATGCAATGTTAAATTCATTATCTCCAGTTTGACCGCTGTAGTAAGTAATGTGGTGCTGTTTCTTTAGGCTGAACTGTCAAATGTGATCTGCACTGTCGATCTGTCTCTGTTTATTTTGTCCTTGCGGTGTGCTTTTGTTTGCTACTGAAGAGTCATTTTCTCTCCGTTGTGATTGGTGCACCAGGCCTTTCCTAATTGCCAATTAACAGCGCTCACAAAGCAATCAAGCCCCAGCAATGCCAGATGCAAAGGAAAATTAGCTTGTTTATAATTTATCGGGCTTAACTTTAGGTCTATTTTGGAGAAGAGACACTATAATGAGGGAAATTATTCAGAATATTCCTCATTCTGGTATGTGCATCTACACAGGGCTGTACCCCTGAATGCAATCTGCCTAATGTGGGATTCACTTGATGCCATTTTATCCTTGTGAAGATTTTTCCTTTTCTCTCTTTTTTTTCCCAATTTAAAAGAAAATGCACTTTGAAGTTATTTTTAATTGCTTCTTGAACAGATAATGAAGCAACCGTCATTAAACGCAGTCATATTAGCAGAGTTCGCCCTCACTCGCAGATCTTTTAACACTGGGAGCAACTCCATTAAATGGAGATGTTTCGTTTTAACTGTCCCCCCGCACTCATAATTAGCCAAACACATTTTCTAAGCAATTCCTCCCCACCCCGACATAATACTAAAAAAAGCAAAGCTTGTAAACACTTTGTCATTTAGACATAAGTATTGAGTGTGAGGGCTTAAAGTAATAAGAAACAAATACTGTAGTTGTAGCTCTTATTTGTCCAAGCATCAGGTTCTTACAGCCTGCTGCAGTAAATCAGTTTTAATTACACAGTGTACAAAATGTTAGCTCAAGCTTAGCACTTAAAGTAGGTTATACATAAACACAAACACAGACACAGAGTCGGGCATGTTACTTAAAAAAGTAATTAGTAGTGCTGGGAAATGGTTCATTGCGATTAATCGAATCCAAAATAAAAGTTTTTTTTTTTTTTCTATAATATATGTGTTTGTATATTCATTATGTATATACAAATATACACATGCATGCAAATCTTTGAGCAAATGCATAATTATTTTAAGATCTAAAATATATACAGTATGTTTTTTGATACAACTTGTATATAAATATATTTGTTTTGTTTTGTTTGTTTTGTATCACATATACAAGATAAAAATATATAATACACACACATATATCAAAACGAACTCCTTTTTTGGGATGTGATTATTAACTAATCATCCACAGTTATGAGGTTGTCCCACCCCTAAACACAAAGTGCCAAACATAATAAGATATGTGCCCCACTACGCCCTGCAACAAACACACTAGAGCAGACAGACATTACTGCTGAGAGTGTATAATCAATAAAATGACTAAGTATTAGTCATTGAATTAAATATATTATATGTAATATATTGAATATGTGATAATATATTAAATGTGTAATACATTAATTACATATATGTAATAAAACTGTTTGTTTTTATGCATGTTTGTGTATCACAAAAACATAGTAAGATATATAATACACACACACATATTAAAGCTAACTCCTTTTTTTGGATGTAATTAATCACTTATCATCCTCAGTTATGTGGTTGTCCCAACCCTACACACAAAAGTGGTAAACATCATTAGATATGTGCCCCACTATCAACTGCAACACACACACACACACACACACACACACACACACACACACACACACACACACACACACACACACACACACACACACACACACACACACACACACACACACACACACAGACTAGAGCAGACAGACATTACACTCTATGTTGGGTTGTTTAAACCTAAATTGGATAAAACATGGACTAACACAAACACTAAGTTAAATTTGGTCCTATTCATTTTATTAAAAAAATAAATAAATAAATAAAATAAAAAACAGCAGTTGGTTTAGTCGGACAATCAAGGTCCCATAATGAAATTAAAAGTTGTATGGTAAATAACAAGAACCTCTGAATTACAAACCTAAAATACAGTATGCGGCCCTGGACCACAAAACCTGCAGTAAAATACTGTAGTTATAGCTCTTTTTTGTTGGTGAATCAGGTTGTACTGCCTACTGCAGTTTTAAATACATAGAGTACAAAATGTTAGCTCAAGATAACTCTTAAAGTAGATTATAGATAAACACACACATACTCAGCAATCATCAATTAATCATCGTCAGTTATGTGGTTGTTCCAACCCTACAAACAATTAAAATCATATGGTAAATTACCAGTAAGAGCCACTGAATCACAAACTTATAATACAGTATGTGACTAATATATTATAATATAATATTAGCATATATAACTGAGAACTGAGATACACCTATTTGAAAATGAAAATGCTAAAATCAAGCATTTTTCTAATGCTTTTTAGCATAAAAGAAACTAATTTTGATTATATAATATAATACAATCTACTTTTGACTATTGCCCCAAAATACCCACACAACATAAGACAACATACATACAGTGGTCACAAATAATCAATATGTACCTAAAAATAGTCTAAAAATCTACCAGAAAACAGTGTTAGTGACCAGAAACATCCCCATATTTTGTATATTAAATATGAAATCCTGACAGCAGCACTCATCCATAGGCATAAACTTTAAAAATAGCTCTTTTTTTTCTCCTCACCATTTCTGCAGCTGCTGTATGGAGTGAGAGAAACTATCAAAACCACTTGACAAGCTCACACAAAGAAGTCGCTAACTTGTCGAAACGATCAGTCACGTTGGCGTTTGTGGGTGTTGGAGTGGCCACAAATCTCATTTCCCATTTCCTCTCCTTGTACGCTCGTGTCAAGATACCAATTCTAGCTTCAGATGGCCTTTCTTGAGCACAGGGACACAGGTGGAATAAAATTAGTGAAGAGTGGAGCCACGTCCCAAGCCGCTTCCTACTGACTATCTAGTGCACTACAGTGAGTATCTGGGATTTTGTTGTGGTGGCCAACTCGTTCATTCATTCATGTTTCTTCGGCTTAGTGTCTTTTTTATCAGGGATTGCCACAGCAGAATGAACCGCCAACTATTCCAACATATGCTTTACGCAGTTGATGCCCATCCAGTCGCAACCCAGGACTGGGAAACACCCATACACTCACATTCACACACACACACACACACACACACACACACACAAACACACACACACAAACACACACACACACTGATACGCTACAGGCAATTTAGTTAATCCAATATATATAGTCCTTGTGTTTGGACTGTGGGGGAAATCGGAGCACCCGGAGAAAACCCAAGCCAAGGGAGAACATGCAAACTCCACACACAAATGTCAACTAGCACAGCCGGGACACGAACCAGTGACCTTCTTGATGTGAGGCAACACGCCATGGTGCTGCTTGAGTGAACAACTTAATACCCTAAATTCATTCATTGCTTTTTATCCACAATCCACCCTGTTTTTGTTGTACGATCATCCAGTACTGTAGTTTTTTTATGTTAAAGGAATAGTTTGCCCAAAACCAACATTTTTGTCATTATTTACCTCACGTTTACTTGTAAACAAACCTGTTTGAGTTTATTTCTTCTGTTGAACAAGAAAGAAGATATTTTGAAAAATGTTAGAAACTGATAACTATTAACCTAAATAATATTTGCTTTTCCTGCTATGAAAGTCAATGGTTACCATTTTTCAAAATTCTTCAAAAGATCATACCCATTCATTCATTCATTCATTCAATCATTTATTCATTTATTTATTCATTTATTCATTCATTCATTAATTCATTTTAATTTATTAAATAATTTGTTTATTTATTAAATATGATCAAAAAGTGAATATGCACGACATATATGTATTTTGTCCTCTTTTTCCCTTGTGTTCTCAAACAATACAATAAATTTCAGACATGGTAATTAGAAAAGTACACTGTAAATAAAATCTGTAATTTAATCTTTTTTTTTTTTTTTTTTTTGGCAGCTGGGGTGCCGGAACATAAAAAAACGTAAAATAACATCCGTTAAATTGTGAAAAAGTTCTCACATTCTAATTTCTGTAATTTAACAGTCATAATTTTACATTTTTTGGGGAAACACAAACTTTTTTATTTATTTATTTATTTATTTATTTATTTATTTATTTATTTATTTATTTATTTATTTATTTATTTATTTATTTACTCATTTATTTATTTATTTGTTTGTTTATTTATGTACTTATTTATATATTTGTTTATTTATTTGTTTGTTTGTTTACTCAATTATTTTTATTTATTTATGTACTTATTTTATTTATTATTTTATTTATTTAATTGTTTTTTTACTTATTTATATTTATTTACTTATTTTTATGTATTCATTTATTTATTTTATTAATTGTTTACTTATTTATATATTTATTTACTTATTTATTTAATTATTTTTTTATTTATTTAATTGTTTATTTATTTAATAGATTATTTACTTTTTATTTTATTTATTTATTTATTTATTCGTTCATTTTATAAATGTAGTAAAAATAAATAAGCATGTCATGCATGTGTATTTGATCTCTTTTTTTCTTTTGGTATCAAATAATACAATAAATTCGACAAATAAACAGTGGCATTCAACAGTATAAAGTCACAAAGGAAAGAATTGTTGTCATGTCTTTTACTATTTTAATTAATTAAACGAGAGAGCAGATTTGGACACAGCTTAGGGCAGAAGTGTCTGCTCTGAACTGTCACGACCCTTTTCCATAATCCTCCTCAGTCACACTCGCACACCTGCTCAAGTGATTCCTCAAATCATGTCTGATTACTGCAGAGAAACACACACACGCTCTCGTCTATGATTGCAGGACCAGTTATCTAATATCCAAATTTCTTCCACAGGTGCAAACGAGTCTCATATGAAGAGTCAAAGGAGGAGTGACATCATAACTGAGTCTGCAAAAGAACAGCTTAATTCACTGATCCAGAAGATCTCACAGATCAGAGTACAGTGAGTCGCTTCTATAGGATACTGAGAGCTTGAAAAGAAAAGCTATAGATGAAGGAGTAATTAGCATGAGGAATGGTGGGATGAAGCAATGCATTTAAAGAACACACGGCTGGTATTTGACACTTGTAAATTATATATTCATCTTCAAGCATATGATACTGTGTTGGAAATGGATTTTGCTAGGCAATATGGCTGGTATTTGCAGAGCTTCCCACAGTTTCTAATCGGATTTTAGAAGGAAATGTGTGAAATGTGGTAGAATAGATTGAAAGCAACATGGATTATATTATTTGGTAATAATAACAATAAAAATAGTAATAATAATATTAATAATATGACTACTACTAATAATAATACCCACAACAACAACAAAATAATAATAATAATAATAATAATAGTATTAATTTATTTATAAATTTTCCTTTGGCTTATTCTCTTTATTCATCAGGGGTCGCCACAGCAGAATGAACCCCCAACTTATCCAGCATATGTTTTACACAGCGAATGCCCTTCCAGATGCAACCCAGTACTGGGAAACACCCATACAAACTCATACATTACGGCCAATTTAGTTTATTCAATTCACCTATAGCGCATGTATTTGGACTGTGGGGGAAACCAGAGCACCCAGAGGACACCCACGCCAACATGGGAAGAACATGCAAACTCCACAGAGAAATGCCAACTGGCCCAGCCAGGACTTGAATCAATAAACTTCTTGCTGTGAGGATACAGTGCTAACCACTGAGCCACTGTGTCACCAATAATAATAACAAAAAAACTACAAATACTACTGGTAATAATAATAATAATAATAATAATAATAATAATAATAATAATAATAAAAGTATAGTAGTAGCAGTATAGTAGTAGTTTTATTTAATTTATTTTACTTTATTTTATCTATTAAATTAAATTAAACTAAATTAAATTTATTAATTTAGTTTAATTTAATTATTTTATTTAGTTTATTTAATTATATTCAATTTAATTGTATTTCTTTTAATAATTTAATTTAATTTAATTTAATTTATTTATTTAATTTATTTGTTTATTTTATTTTTTTGTGTCTGTGAGGGAACCACGATATACAACCATTCAGAAGACTGGGCTACAGTATACTTATGACAGGAATTCATAAGTAGTGTGAAAATTAAACTATAATATTTTTTTTTCACTTGTAATAAATAGGAACGAACGAATGAACTAATAAACAAAAAAAATATATATTTTATTTCAGCTGGTTTCTAAGATACTTTTTTTTTTAATTTTTCAATTTATGATGACATGACAAATGCACAAAAATAAGATATCTGACAAAACAAAGTTATTCTATATTAATAAAATAAAATTATCTACTATAATGATATAATATCTGAATTGTATTTAACAATTCATCAATACAGGCTGCCTGGTGTGAAAGTAAGAGTGTATAGATGTTTCCGAGTAATGGGTTGCAGCTGGAAGGGCATTTGCTGTGTAAAACATATGCTGCATTTGATGGTTCATTCCACTGTTGCAACCCCAGATTAATCAAGGGATTAAGTCAAAAAGAAAATGAATGAATGACTGAATGAATTCATTAATAAAAGTTTCTAAAGAGTTCTGTTTCAAACAACATCATTTTTTAATATTAATACTATTTTGAATAATTAAACGAATGGATGAATAATAACTGCAAAAAAATGTTTAATAAATATTTTTTATGGAAAAAAAAGATGTGAAAAAAAAGATTTGTCATTACTATTTATAATGTTTAGGGTAAAAAATGCCATTGATGTGCATTTTATGAAGCAAGGCCTATGCTTTCTTTTTAAAATGTTATGTTTATTTCACTTACATGCCATTTTTGTAAAGATTAGTGAAATTTTTAATACTAGATTACAATTGTCCAGTAAATAATAGTATACATTGTTTTTCTTTCAGTGCACATGTCACAGGCAACATAATAAATATTCTTGAGTAAAGCTATATCACTCTTTTCAGTTAGACATATACTGTAAATCTAGTCTATTGCATTAGACTGAACCGTCAGATTGTCTTTGGATCAGATTGACTGTAATTAAGCCTCATGGTGTTCTTGTTAGAGAGCTCTGTTTCCTGATGGATTACCAAAAATAAGAAAACACCTGTATTAATGTCCGAACAAAGGATAACAAAACTGTTATCACCTGCGCCCCTTTGTTGTATTGATCGTTTAATTGCACTGTCTTGGTTAAAACATGGATCAATGTTGAGGAAAGCAACAAGACCAGAGCACAAGCACTGAATTAATCATTCAAAATAAATGGCCAAGCACTTTAAGACCTGTCCACAAGCATCAACCTCCTCCAACACAAAGCAGATAGAGAGCAGCAGCAGACATGAGAATTCCACATAAGGACACATGAGAGACAGAGAGATAGAGGAGGGAAAGAGAGAAAGAGGCATTGACTTTATATAGAGCTTTTGTAGAAATTACAATATAACCTTTTTTCCTTTACAGTCCATGATTGTATATAAAATATACAAGACACTCTCCATTACATTAAAAGAGAGGAATAAAATAAAATAAACAAATTAACTAAAATAAGCAATAATATAAACAAAATAATAAAAATAAAAAATAAACAACCAAACAAAATAATTAAAGATTATGATTAATTAATAAGTAAATAAATAAATACACAAAATTAAACAATATAAATTATAACATATAAAAATAAACAAACAAAACAATTACCAAAAATAAGTAATGGTTAAGTAAATATATAAATATACAAAATCAAAACAAAACAAAACATAAAATATAAAAACAAACAAAAAAATATTTACCAAAAATATATAATTAATTAATAATTAAGTAACTAAATAAATACACAAAATGAAACAAAACAAAACATAAAATATAAATAAATAAATAAACAAACAAAATAATTACCAAAAAATTATAAACACTTAATAATTATGTAATTAAATAAATACACAAAATAAAAAAAACATAAAATATAAATAAATAAATATAAACAAACATACAAACAAACAAACAAAATAATTACCAAAATATAAAATTTATTAATAATAAAATAAATAAATAAAAGTATTAAAAAAAAAAAATATATATATATATATATATATATATATATATATATATATATATATATATATATATATATATATATATATATATATATATATATATACAAAATGAAAACAAAACAAAACAAAAAATGCAAAACTGAAAAACAACACAAAACTAAATATAGAGTATGTACAATACCTACAATAAACAAACAAAATAAAATAAACAGTAATATATGTCATTTAAAGTATAAAAACAAATTAAATAAATAACCAAACTAACTAAATAATTAACTAATATATATATATATATATATATATATATATATATATATATATATATATATATATATATATATATATATATATATATATATATATATATATATATATATATATATATATAACTAACAACTGAAACAAATAATATTATATAAAAATACATTAAAATAAATAAAAATACATTAGTTAAAAAAACAAACTAAGTAATTAACTAAATCAAATGAATAATAATTAAAAACAAAACAAAACCTTAACTTATTTTAATTTCCAGTGTGGCTTCAGGCAAATGAACTGGTTAATATGATCATTTCTAGCCCATTTTTGGAAGGGTTTGTAAGACCTCCAAAAATCTGTTGTGACATAAATGTCCTAATATGTTCAATTTCCATTACCTGAACTCTTCCAAAAACATGTCTTTTAAGTTGAAGTGGAAACAGATGGCTGTGAGTCTCAGTTTAAATCTAATTTGTGTCCCCTTTTTAACTGCGCTTCTACATCACAGGCTTCTGTGAAAGTGACTCTCAGTCTGAACTCACTCCACTTGATCAAACCAGCACTTCCTGTTTGTTTATTAAATGAAACATGTTCTTCTTGGACATTTGCCATCAAACTGGAACCTCTTGTTCTGAATCAAGTTCTTTGAAAGGGGAAAAAGGTATTTGCAACAAGTGTTTATGAGAATTAATGAGAGCGCACACTTATTAATCAAATATGTGGACGAGCACTTGACTGAATTAACTGTCTCATAAAACCTTTAATATAAATTAGTTTTGATTATTATCTTGAATAATTATGTATCGCATCTGGTTACTGTATTGTGTGTACTTTATTCAGTCATTCATTCATTCATTCATTCATTCTTATTTATTCATTGATTTGTCTATTCATTAATTCATTTTTGTTAGTCTTTATTTTTTACATGTTTATTGCTTTTATAATTTTTTAATTATTCCTTTTGGTCATTCAGTTATTCATTCAATCATTTTTTTATTTAATCTGTTCCATTCTTTTATTCCTTTGTTCATTCTATTTTCTTTCTGTCTTTTTTATCTATTCATTCATTCATTCATTCATTCATTCATTCATTCATTCATTCATTCATGCATGCATTCATTCATTCATTCTGTCTTTATTTTTGTGTTTATTTATTAATTTATTAATTCATTCTTTCTTGTTTGTGTGTTTTTTTATTTGTATAATTTTCATTCATTCATTCATTCATTCATTCATTCATTCATTCATTCATTCATTCATTCATTCATTCATTCATCATTAATTTATTATTTCGTGTGTTTATTTGTTCATTTATATATTAATTTCTATTTTCATTCATTCATTCATTCATTCATTCATTCATTTATTCATTCATTCATTCATTCATTCAATGATTTAATCATTCATTCATTCATTCAATTATTCTTTCTTGTTTGTGTGTTCATTTATTTTATAATTGTCATTCATTCATTCATTCATTCATTCATTCATTCATTCATTATTTCTTCCTTGTTTGTGTGTTTATTTGTTAATTTATATATTAAATACTTTTATTTTCATTCATCCATTCAATTATTATTTTTTGTTTGTGTGTTCATTTATTTTTTTTATTCATTTATTATTTCTTCCTTGTTTTTGTATTATTTGTTCATTTCTATATTAATCAGTTTCTATTTTCATTCATTCATTCAATTATTCTTTCTTGTTTGTGTGTTCATTTATTTTTATCATTTTCATTAATTAATTAATTTATTCATTTTTCGTTCATTTATTATTTCTTGTTTTTGTGTTTATTTGTTAATTTATATATTAATTAATTTCTATTTTCATTCATTCATTCATTCATTCGTTCATTCATTCATTAATTTAATTTTTTCATTCATTCATTTAATCTTTCTGTCTTGTCTGGGTGTTTATTTGTTAATTTTTATATTTGTTAATTCCTATTTTCATTCATTTTTTATTCATTCATTAATGTATTTTATTCTTTCTTGTTTATGTGTTTATTTTTTATTTATCCATTTATTAATTTCTATTTTCATTCATTTGTTCATTCATTTCTTGTGTGCGTTTGTTTATTTAATCATTTATTCTTTTTTACCCATTCTTCTTTATATTCATTCTTTCTTTCTTGTTTGTGTGTTTGTTTATTTATTCATTTAATTATATTTTATTCGTTCTTTCATTTCTTTTTTATTAGTTTATTTATTTATTTTTTATGTTTGTTTGTTTGTTTATTTATTTATTTATTTATTTATTTATTTATTTATTTATTCATTATTCTTCTATTTATTCATTCATTCTTGTTTGTGTGTTTGTTTATTTATTCATTTTTATTTGCTCTTTCTTTTCATTCATATGATCTCTTTCTCTGTCTTTATTTCATTTAATAATTCATCTTTTTATTATTTATTTATTATTATTTCTTTCTTGTTTGTGTGTTTGCTTATTTATTTAATTATGTGCTTTTCATTCATTTTTTCTTGTTTTCATTTATTCAATAATTCATTCTTGTTTGTAATTATTCTTTATTTGTTTTTTTATTCATTCATATTCATTCTTTCTTTCTTTTATTTATTAATTCATATTTTTGTTAATTATTTCTTTCTTATTTGTGTGTTTGTTTGTTAGTTTATTATTTATTTATTTAATTTTCATTCATTTGTTCTTTTGATTAATTTATTCATTATATTTCTTTGTTTTTTTACCTATTATTTATTCATTTTTATTCATTCTCTCATTCATTCATTCATTATTTCTTCCTTTTTTCTTTCATTGTTTGCATATTTATCCTTTCCTTCTTTTTGTTTGTTTATTAATAAAAATGAATTTTTATTAAATTAATTCTAACCAGTCAAAGAGCTGAAGAAAAAATTACTCTTAAATATATTGTCCTAAATATATTTCAATATTTCAAAAAATGTGTGCTAACAATATTATAATTAATAATTTATGTTTTTATTTACAAAATTTAGCCCAAAATAAATTTAAAAGACTGAAACTTTATATCGCTTGGGTTTAGCTTGTATGCATTTGTTTATTAATAACAATTATAAAATGAAAATATTTAATCAGTTGGTCAATTAATCAAAAAGTTCATTATTGCTTTAAAACAATAGTTAAATTAAATTAGTTTGAACAGGCTAAAATATTAAACATCTTGGCTTTAACTTGTAATTATTTCTCTGCATCATTTCCATCTATTCATCTAAATAGATTACAGTTTTCCTGACTTCAGCACTATTCTAAACAGCGGGACAGATATTAATAATAAGGAACAAGTACAGACACATCGACCCATTTGACTAATGGAATGGCAGGTGTCTGTACCTTAAAGCCAACTTTATAGAGCAATTTGTGTTGTTCCTCTGAGACAAGCAGCAAACAGAGCATCTCTAACTCATGTAAATGAAGCAGTAATAATGACAGGTGTAGTTCTCTCTCTCTCTCTCTCTCTCTCTCTCTCTCTCTCTCTCTCTCTCTCTCTCTCATACAATCAGAACAAGCTACACTGCAATATCTCTTAATTGCGACTCCATAATGATGATATAGCACATCCTCCAGATCAGAAAATAAATAAATACATTTATTTATTTATTTATTTATTTTTGCTTTTTCAAATATTTATCAAATGATGTTCAACAGAGCAAGGATTTTTTTCACTGTATTTTCTATAATGTTTATCTTCTGAATAAAATATATTCTGTTTTAATAAAAAAAGAAAGAAAATAAATAAAAGAAAACTAAGGCCAATATTATTAGCACTCTTAAGTAGGGCGTCACAATATTAGAAAAACATCTATCAATGCAATATTTTGTTATTCTGTCATATACAGTTGAAGTCAGAATTACTGACTTGATTTTTTTTTTTTTTTTTTTGACATTTTCCAGTATGTCTGATAAGTTTTAAATTTTTTAAAAGCCATTTTAAGGTAAAAATTATTAGCCCCTTTAAGCTATTAAACCATTGTTATACTACTAACCTGCCTGGTTAACCAAATTAACCAACGCAATCTCACGGCAATTCATAACTTTTTGATTCAGTGGCTAATTCATATGAATTCGTACAATCTAATTCGTACAATTTTGTACAATTTGCTCATTGCCCAATGATTGTTGGGGTTAGGGGTGGGGTTGGGTGCCACGCCTGCTTTTTAAAATCTTAGTATTTTCGTACGACTGAACTCTTACGAATTCGTACGAATTAGCCACTAAACTGGTAAAACGTAAAATACTTACTTTTCCTCATGAGATCAGGCTGAATTAAGTTAAGCCTTTAATCTGTGAAGAAGTGACTAGAAACATATCTAGTAAATATTATTTACTGTCATCATGACAAAGATAAAATAAACCAGTTATTAGAAATGATTTATTAAAACTATTATGTGTGGAAAAAAATCTTCTCTGCGTTAAAAAGAAATTGGTGTAAAATAAACATGGGGGCTAATAATTCGGGGGTGGGGGGGTTGGGGGGGCTAATAATTCTGACTTTATATATTGAAACATGAATACAATTTCACCAGATGACTTCAATATCTCTATTTGGAAAGAAATTACTATTTTAGACTGATTAGGGTGAATCTGTATGGGAGTATATCTGCATATAATCTAATAAACAACCTATAAATACAATAAAAAAAATGTATAATTGAAATAAATAGTGTTTTGTCCTTTTCCGAGTCTAACAGTGTTCAGGTACAGTAATTGAATAACACAATAATAATAATAAATCGATCAAATTAATCGTTATTAAAGTTACAAACAAAACAGTTTCTTATGCCTAAATGTTTTAAAATCATTATAAAGTCAAAAAAACACATGCAAATAATAAACTATATTACAATATCAGCATCATGGTTTCCGCTACATTCATTCTATGAATCAACACTGAAATTCATCCCGCTACAGGTACATTACATCTTCTCATTCAAAACATTCAGTTGTTGTTGTTTTTTTTAAATAGAGGGTTATAATTACACAAAAACATATTAAAAGGTAATTGAATTATAGCAGCGCAAACTTTTGTGTAACCCTAGAAGTGCTGTGAATAATTAGTTTAACCCTTTATGGTGACATGCTGACTGACTGACAGGGCTGTGCGATGCGTGAGGCCAGCAAACACGACGTAGATTTCAGTTAAGATGAACACAGTTTCCTTAATCATACTTTATAGATAAAGGTCTGTTCTGCAATAATGACTTATCTTGCTGGAGTTTTTGGCGTTTCACTTTACTTCAGGACGCATCAATGCTGTTCTGTAGATCTAATGGAGACATTTATAAATTTTCCTAGCAAATCTAATAAATGTTGGAGACATACTCGTTACATAAACGCACTATATCGCACTTTAGCAGCCTTTATTTGAGCGCGCACAAGAAAATGCGCTTGAGCAGCGTATATTCGAGGGCGTGCAAGAATTTTTGTGCACAAACAGAGGAAATCAGCATGGAAGCAAAGAGATTTGCATGCTCGTATTACATGAATGCAATCTCAAATTAAAATACCATGCTCAGGACTTTTGTCATTGAAATAACGCCATATGGTAGTTGGTAGATCTGCGTAAAAGGTCTGCCACCACAGCTGGAAAAAATGCTAAAGGAAACACTGAACATTGCATATCCTGTCATGTGACTATTGTGACTAATGATCAGACTAACGATCAGATTGTGATATCGATGCTGCAAGGGTACATTGTACAGCTGTAATCTTACGCAATATTTTCTCCCTCATTGTCTACAGCAGTGTTTCTCAACTGGTGGGTCGCGACCCAAAAGTGGGTCGTAGAAACATTTTCAGTGGGTCGCGGAGTGTGTGGTCAAAAAAAGAAAACAAAAGTTTAGTTTAACTTATTTTGCCTATACTGGACTTTTACTTTGAAATGCATGCGCGACAACCCTACAGTTTGACAAGTGAAATTTAATTTCATTATAGCAACAAATATATTGAAGCGCAAGTGTGACCCCTAATATGTAAAGTATGGATTTACATATTTTGACGACAAAAAAGACCTAAAGCCTCAGTGTCATATGTAGGGAGGTGCTCTCAAAAGAGAACATAAAACCTTCTGAATTAAAACGACATTTAGAAACCAGACAACATGTTTTATTAACAGTTCAGTTTAGTTCATGGTAACTGAACCTATCATTACCCTAACCACTGTTTACAGTATTTGTCGTTTTTACTCTGTAATATTTCTATAGTTTGATACATTTTGTTAAATGACAGCAATAAAATATAGTTTATTTGTAAGTCTTGGTGATTTTCTTATGATTTATCTGTCACTACTTGTGTATGTTAACATATAAATACAAATTAATTATAATTCCTAAAATTGTATTATTGTTCCTAAAAATTTGGGCCGCGGCCTGATGACCATGTAAAAATGTGGGTCCCATGGCCAAACCAGTTGAGAACCCCTGGTCTACAGAACAAACCACTGTTAATAATAGCTTGCCTAATTACCCAAACTTACTAATCACTAATTAACATAGTTAAGCCTTTAATAGTCACTTTAAGCTGAATACTAGTATCCTAAAAAATATCTAGTAAAATAGTATTTACTGTCATCATGGTGGAGATAAAATAAATCAGTTATTAGAAATGAGTTATTAAAACTATTACGTTTAGAAATGTGTTGGAAAAAATTTTCTGTCCGTTAAACATAAATTGGGAAAAAATATACAGGGAGGGTTAATTTAGTACGGCTAATAATTTGGCTTCAACTGTAAGTCATTGCTGGAATTAATGATCTGCTTTACATTCAGATGTGGTGATGAGGAGATGTTGTGATGCTCTGATTGGTTGAGGGATCTAGGCTCATAGTGGCAGGAGGAAGGGAAGTGGACTGATTGGGGACAGAGCAGAGAGGCGGAGGGCAAGGTCCTCTTTAGTGAAGAGAATTGCTTTGACCAACCGAGCTTGGCAGAAGATCACCTTTCTCACCCCAGTCAAGAGGAACTTTAAATGAAGATGACTGGGCGGAGAGCTGAGAGAGAAACCAAACAAGGCCTTAAAGCTGAGGATTTACTCAACTTTTTTTGCACACAGCAAATTTTATATGATGCAATTTACTGCACAATAGCAATCCATCTGAACCAAATAATAGTTCTAGAAAAGATATATGAATTAAATTCATTTTAGTGCAACTTGATTTGCTTCTACAGTATGTAAATTGGGATTGTTATACAGCTGTCAATTATTAACCAATTATTAGTCAATGATTAACCATCTTGTGAATCTTTGTATAAAATATTTTTATTTTATTTTATTTTAAGTAATGTTTAATAGAGCATTTTCATAGTATTTCCTATAATTCTTATAATATTTCTTTTTCTAAAGGATATTTTTATTCTAAAGGAAGTCTTTTATCTTTTTTTTTAGTTTGGCTGGAATTAATTTTTTTTTTTTAGCCGATGGATGGATGGATGGATGGATGGATAGATGGATGGATGGATGGATGGATCGATGGATCGATGGACTGAAATATAGAATAATAGATGGATGGATGGATGGATGGATGGAAAAATATCCTTTTAGTATAAGTAAATGTATGTATGGATGTATGGATGTGCTCAACGAACAAATGGATGAATGGAAGGATGGATGAATATAAACATACTCTTTAGAATGGATGAATGAATGGATGTGTTCAATGATCCATGGATGGATGAATGGATGGAGGGGTGGATGGATGTGATTAATGAACGAATGGATGAATTGATATAAAAATACTCTTTAGAATGGATGGATGGATGTGTTCAATAAATTAATGGATGAATATAAAAATACCCTTTAGGGTGGATGGATGGATAAGTTAACCTAATAACCTTTAAATTGCAGTTTAAGCTGAATCCTAGTATCTTGCAAAATAACTTGAAAAACATGTGTCATAAACAAATTATTCTAATTCTAATGAGTTTTTTTAGTTGATCAACAACATTCAGCAAACATTCAGTGTCAAAAACATGCTAGAAACAGATTATTGAATTAATTACTCAGTACCTTTTAGTGAATCAAAAACATTCAGTGCAAGCAGCATCTAATTCTTGAACTAATTACAAAACAAGACAAAACAAATAATCTAGACTCAAAACAAAACAAAACAAGACAAAACAAACAATCTAGTCTCAAAACAAAACAAGACAAAGCAAATAATCTAGACTCAAAACAAAACAAGACAAAACAAACAATCTAGTCTCAAAACAAAACAAGACAAAACAAATAATTTAGACTCAAAACAAAACAAAACAAACAATCTAGTCTCAAAACAAAACAAGACAAAGCAAATAATCTAGACTTAAAACAAAATTAGGCAAAAGACAATCTATCTATCTATCTATCTATCTATCTATCTATCTGTCTGTCTGTCTGTCTGTCTGTCTGTCTGTCTGTCTGTCTGTCCGTCCGTCCGTCCGTCCGTCCGTCCGTCCGTCCGTCCGTCCGTCCGTCCGTCCGTCCGTCCGTCAATCCATCCATCCATCCATCCGTCAATCCATCCATCCATCCATCCGTCAATCCATCCATCCGTCAATCCATCCATCCGTCAATCCATCCATCCATCCATCATTACTTTTTTAACTCAAGGATTTATATCAGTATAAAGATGAACAGAACTAAAATGTCTTGCTGCCTCACTACCACGTCATCCACTTATTTCTCCATTTCTAATGACTCAGTACTATCTCCAGACTCTGTCATATCCGCCGTCAGCAGATGCTGAACTGGAAACGTCTGCATGTGTTCCCAGCATATGGGACACAATGACTGGCACGGACAGATCCTGCCCTGCACTGCAAAAACTCTGCCAGGCACACTGGATGTCCCCTCAGACTAGATGCCAGGGTGCATTTGTAATAGGATGGATTATCTAGACGCAACCCAATCCTGTCTGGGAAGTCATGTGCGGTAATTCACTTTGCCACTAAATGACAAGTTACCAGGTCACCAAATGAACAGACTGTTGCACAAGCAAGAATTACAATTTTCCGTAATCACATGTTGTCAACCTGATGTTCAGACCAAGTAAATAATGCAAAACAACTTCATGTGTTTGCAATTCAACAGCTCTGTTGCAGGAGTTTAAACTGACTTTAAAGGGCACCTATTTTGCAAAATCAACTTTTGGAAGCTCTTTGGACCGAACTGTGTGTAGGTTTATTTTCATATTGGAGTGATATAAATGCACGTCTCTTTTTTTCATTCTCTGCTTCTAAAATAGAATCAAAATCCCTGTGATTTTCAGGCCCACCACAACATGACATAGGAATGCTGTTTTTCCCAACCACCGAATTGATTGACATGCGCGTATTAACATGTCTCTAAAGTAACATGCATAAACATGTCCACAGAACAGGATTTGCAAAGAAACTGGGATTAAATTTTCTGTTCCAACTCTCTGTGATCATCTGCAGCTCGTAAATGAGTTTTACAAGTTTAAAGAGCCCATATTATACATGAAATAGGGTCATATCTTGGTTGTAAGGGTCTCCAACAACAGTTTAATATACATGCAAGGTCAAAAAAACACTTTCATGGTCTTATAATCTGCATTTATTTTTACCTAATTATCCCAGCGACTCCCGTATGAATCGTCCAGTGATTCATTTGTTCCCAAACCCCTCCTTAGCGCGAAGCTAATCTGCGCTGATTGGACCAATGACAGCCTGTTGCGATTGGTCGACTGCCTTCAGTCAGAGAGTGAAAAGCCAAACAGCTAATCAGCAATATAAAAGTAATCACAGTTCATACACGCTCGATAGTGTAGGCGTGGATTTTAGCTGCCAGTGGGTCAATGTAAATACAGACTATAGACTTGAAAATTCAGACGACTAACTATTTTATTGAGCAAAAACTCCAAAAACAGTTGAGGAGATCTCCTAGCTTCTCACTCTGCTCTTTTCACAGACACACACACACATATTGCACACACACACACACACACGCACTTAACCCTGCTCCGGACGACAGCGCGCGCACACGCACACACAGACACACACACTTCTCATCGTCCACGGAGCTCCGTTAACAAAGCAGCACGCGTCGCGTTTTTAACGTGACTTTGCACACGATAAGAGAATATAGCCAGTTAACCTGATACAGTACACGCGGTTACAAGTAACAAATCACAACTAAATACATTTGCAAGCTAGAGTAAACGAGGCAACTTTAATCGCACGTACTTACACTTGAGAAATGGAGGAAGAAAAATCCATCCTGACGTCCAGCAGTAAGTTGCTCTTTACTGATCCTTCCTTTAACAAACGCTGATGAAGTATTCTTTGTAGCATGTAGTTTCCAGAAGTTTCCAGTAGTTTCTAACTGCTTGGCTATATTGCTGAGGTTTCATCTTTGGGTAGAGACTCAATATAATATCCATCTGCATTGTGACTTCAATCGACCGGCATGTTTGTGTGTGTGTGTGTGTGTGTGCGTGTGTTTGTGGGTGTGTGTGTGTGTGTCTGGGTTTCTGCGTCAGAGGGCGGGGCCTCAGGTTTGAAATCTCCCGGGTTTGCGCGTGCACGTGAATAACTTGGTTTCGTTCGTATGTCATGGCGAAACACCTAATGAATCGGTATCAAGGCGACTCGTTTGAAGCACTATGAGTCGACTCTTTTATAGATGAATCAACAGTTTTAAACACTGTATTCTTACAGATTTAAGCCTTAGCTGGATACTTCACTTCACTTAGAGCTGTGTTACACACTACATGGAGGGGAATTTTCAAAAACCCATAATATGGGCTCTTTAAAACATTTTAAAACAGTGCATCTAAAAATAATTTAATTAATTAATTAATTAATTAATTAGTTGTTTTGAACAATAATTATTGTGAAATGCGCTATACAAAAATACTTGAATTTAATAATAGGACAATTTTATGTGTATTAAAGATAGTTGGGTCTTAAAGGGATAGTCAAGTTTTAAGCAACATGAAAGTGATTATCACGATTTCTTTTTAAGTAAATTATCCAACTAACTTTTATAAACATGGATACTCTCAATGCAGCTATCGTATAACTCTACTATATACAGTAGGCAACATTTGAAGAGGATCAAAAACAATTATTTAAAGTTTAATACACATTGGTTTAAGGACAACTTTGATAAAAGACTTTGATCCACTTCAAATGTGGACTACTGTATATATTGTACTTTATATATACAGAACTTTTTTCACCTTATTCTGCCCTATTCGCACTCTTCTCAGCATCCACTATAGGCCAAGGCATGAATAATTAATATGTCTTTTGCTTGCCAGGTTTATTTACATAGTTGCTGATTTTGTTGTCATGTTTAATAATGTATTGTTTTGTTGAGATTTTTCAAGGGTATTGAGGTGTTGTTTTTCAGTATTTTAAGACAGCAAGCACTTCTTTTTATCTCTAAAATAAACTGTACATTTCACATAAAAACCTGAGATTGAACTTATATCAAGATTAGATCATGAATATACAAATATCATTGTATAACAAATAAAAATAACAAATGCTACAACCATAAAATTCTATTTTAAATTGGCATTAGCTTTCTTCTTAGGGGCCAATTACATGACAAAGTTTTCAGCCAAACCCAGGAATCGTTAAATGTGTTTTGCTCATTTATTTACTTTTACTTTTATGGATCAAACCCCATAATCTTGAAAACGTGCACTTTTTTATTTATTAATTTTTAATTGAGATGCATCATATACATATGAAAAAATTCCAAATACAACACCTCTCAATTCTAAATCAACCGCTGTTATGTAACCTTTTAACTCTTCTAGAGAATAAAAATACTATGTTTTTTTAAGAAACACGTTAACAGTGTCTCAACAGGGTGTTTTCACACCTCTAGTTTGAAAAAAAGTCAGGTGGGAGTATCGAGCTGCGAAGGAGGGAAGGGTTTGCATGAAAAGGGGAGTTTCATTACATGCACAACAGCTAATTTCACAGTGGCAACACGAACACAGATGCAGGGGAGCTAGACAGTGATTTGAAGAGCAGCATTTACAGCGGATCTGCTGACGATATTAACTAACTTTTTTATCTGAATAAATGACAACCCAACACAATATAATTTAATGCAGTGTTTGGTCTGTTAACCACTTAAAATCATATCTCAGTCAGTAGAGCTGCACGATTCTGGCTAAAATAAGAATCACAATTTTTTTGCTTAAAATAAAGAACACGATTCTGTAGATGATTAATAAAGATTAATATGAGTAGGTTATTATTATTGTTAATTCTCAAACATATGGTTAAACAACACTAAGAATATTAGGCCTATGTGTTGGTCTAATGATGGTTAAAATGCTACATTTTGTATAGACATGAAACAGTGGACTTGAACAGACTTTAAATATGTCCTGTTTGTTAATTCGCAGAAAAGTGATTATCAGAAGGCGACGCAGTGGCGAAGTGGGTAGCATGTTCGCCTCACAGCAAGAAGGTTGTTGGGTCGCTGGTTCGATTCTCGGCTCAGTTGGCGTTTCTGTGTGGAGTTTGCATGTTCTCCCTGCGTTCGCGTGGGTTTCCTCCGGGTGCTCCGGTTTCCCCCACAGTCCAAAGACATGTGGAACAGGTGAATTGGGTAGGATAAAATTGTCCGTAATGTGTGTGTGTGTGTGTGTGTGTGTATATGTTTCCCAGAGATGAGTTGCAGCTGGAAGGGCATCCGCTGCGTAAAAACTCGCTGGATAAGTTGGCGGTTCATTCTGCTGTGGCAACCCCGGATTAATAAAGGGACTAAGCCGACAAGAAAATGAATGAATGAATGTGATTATCAGAATACAACTATTCTTAATTATGTTATAATTAAGTTATTATGTTTAAGACATGTGCTTGTTTTTTGTCATTGACAACATTATCAGACCATTTTTTTTACAGGTAAAATCAGACATTTGTCATTATCAGATTCCTTCTTGCATTATGATCATATCACCCCAATTTTATTCTCCTTACACTGGCTGCCTGTTAAGTTTCGTATTAAATTTAAAATATTGCTTCTTACCTAAAAAGCTTTAAATAATCTAGCTCCTGTTTATCTAACCAACCTTCTGTCTCGCTACAATCCAACTCGCTCTTTAAGATCTCAAAACTCAGGGCTTCTGGTAGTACCTAGAATAGCAAAATCGAGTAAAGGAGGTCAAGCCTTCTCACTTATGGCTCCTAAACTCTGTTTCGAGACTCAGACACACTCTCCCAATTCAAAACTAGATTAATTATCTATCTGTTAAGTAAAGCATAAACTCAGTACATCACTTAGCGGCATGATACATGAATGTGCTAAACACAGGTTTCTGCATCTTGTTTATATACACTATGAACAGCAGCTACGCTAATTATTCTCTTTATTCTCTATTTCCACCTTGGGATACTTATCCCGAGGCCCTCAGCCTGTGCAGAGTCACTGATTCGATCCAAGACCAGCGACGAGATGATCCCAAGGTTTCCATATCCTTGACCAGGCCGTATCCTGAGCAGCTGCTGTGGTGGTCATAGGGGAGTGAAGAGCATGAGACTGATGTGACGCTCCCAGGACAGACGAGTCTTCGCTGAGTTCCAGCTTCCACCCTCCGCCGCTGAGACTGCAGCTCTGCACACGACATTTGACCAGTGGAGAAATGAAAATGGTTGTGCCCGTGGTGGTTTCTCTCGAGTTTTTTTTTCTTCACTTTCGCCATTGGTGAAGTTTTTTTTTTTTTTTTTTTCTAGCCGCTGTCGCCAGTAGCTTGCATGGTTTTGGGATCGGTACAGCTATGCATCAATGGATTTATTCCTTCATTCCTTCAGTGTATGGACTCTCAGTAGTGATTAATAAACCACACTGAACTGAGCTAAACTGAACTGAACTTAAACACCAAAACTGAACTACACTGTTCCAATTTACTATGATCTTTTATGTGAAGCTGCTTTGACACAATCTACATTAAAAAAAAGTGCTATACAATTAAAGGTGAATTGAATTGAAACCGTTTTTCTTTAAAATACCTCCATTCTATACCGGAGAACAGAAGAGCCGTTAAAAAGTGCATCCACATACAATGCTGTTTTTCTCTTATTAATATTCACACATTTCTTTTTCCGCATTAACTGCTGGATGAAGGCAAACTCAACTTGTCACCTCATTCTACACAAACATGCATAATTCTACACTCAGTACGAGGCCATCTGACAAAGCGTGGCATAAATCAAAGCGAATGAGTGCATGGGGAAAGAGCAACGTAACAGTAAGCGAGAAGGGGCTTGTTTGTCTGCAATAAATATGGTTTCTTCATCTCGCGTCTCTCCTGAGAGAAGCGCTAACAGAAGGAGCCATGAGTGACCCTCAGGAATAGCTCTCTGATTTGCTCTAGTGGAAATGCAGTAGTAAACATATAGGACCATCTGCAGAGGGAGAAGAGCACGCAAGTGAACACATTCAAGTGAACACACACAACACTGAGGGAGTTTAAGCACATGGGCCACATTCTGCTGGGTGAAGATAGATATTATGCCAAAAAAGCTGACCTAATTAAAATGATCATTCTAATTAATTATGGCATTTAGTTTGCAGAGTGGTGTGTGTTTTGGAATAAGTGATTAGATACAACAAGGTTGTGAATATTAGATTTAGAGACAGAGCTTAAGTCGAGGAGGAGTTTCAGACTTAATAATATACAGTTGAAGTCAGAATTATTAGCCCCCCTGTGAACTATTTTTTTTTTTTTTGTTGCTTTTTTAAGTATTTCCCAAATGATGTTCTTCTTGCCTACGGTAAACAGAAATTGTGGGAAAAATAAACAGGGGGGTTAATAATTTAGGTGGGCAAATAATTCTGACTTTAACTGTGCATAAATACTTTTTTACATTTTCAAGTTCCTCGTCACATTAAACAAGAAAAGCTGTTTTTGGAATATTATATATTTTAATTGTGACTTAACATTCCCACATTTCTAAGACTACAAATAATTATTTTGTTTTGTACAATTTGATTTATATACATCGCAAATTCTCTATTAAAAATATGAAACATGATTTTTGAATTAAATTAAATTAAATTAAATTAAATTAAATGTATTTAATTTAATTTAATTTAATTTAATTTAATTTAATTTAATTTAATTTAATTTAATTTAATTTAATTTAATTTAATTTAATTAATCATTCATTTATTCATTTTCTTTTCGGCTGAGTCCCTTTATTAATCTGGGGTCGCCACAGCAGAATGAACCACCAGTTCATCCAGCACATGTTCCATGCAGCCGATGCCCTTCCACCTGCAACCCATCGCTGGAAAGCATCCGTACACTCTCATACACTACGGACAATTTAGCTTGAAGCACCCACATAAACATGGGGAGAACATGCAAACTCCACACAGCAATGCCAACTGAACTAGCCGGGGATCAAACCAGTGACCTTCTTGCTGTGAGGCGATTGTGCTACCCACTGTGCCACCGTGCTGCTCTAAATAAATTATTTACAATTCATTTTAATAATCAATTAAAAACACAATGACATTCCTATATAATCCCTAAATACAATAATTCTATTATTTCATATCATTCAGTGTCATTTTAATAAATAGGGATGTGGGAAACTTCCAATATGTGCTTTTTAATTATTTATATTTATATAAAATTTTAATAAACATTATAAAAAAAAAAAAAAAAAAAAAATATATATATATATATATATATATATATATATATATATATATATATATATATATATATATATATATATATATATGTATATGTATATATATATATATAGTTTTTTTTTTTTATAATGCTTACTAATGCCCTTACCTAATACCCTTCTTTTATCTATTTTCTAAGTTTTTGCTTTAAAAATGTAATTTTCACTAAAACAACACCAGTCATAAGTCAATTGGCTTTTACAGAACAGTTTTATTTTATTTTTTTTACTTCATTTACATTCTCAAGTTTTTTATCATAGAGGATTTTATTTCTTAACTCTGACTTAACATTCCCACATTTTTAACCCTCGAAAAAAATATATTGTATTGTACAATTTGATTTTAAACCTTGCAAATAATGAATTGAAAACATATTAAACAAACCACCATTTTGTAATTTTTAATTTTAATTTAATTATTTACGTTTAATTATTTATATTTAAAACACAATGTGGAAAATGTGGGATACAAAGCTCCAATTTAAGATTGTTTTAATAAATTAAAATTAATTTTAATAATCAATTAAAAATTTATTAAAAACAAAATAGTATTCATATATAATCCCTTGATACAATCATTGTAATATTTCATATAAATCAGTTTTACTTTATTAAATAAAATTGTAGAAATTGTGGGAAACAAACCCCCAGCTTGGGATTTTTTTTAATGAAATGAAATAAAAATTTTAAAAAATTAAAAGCGACTAAGCCCAAAATAAAATGAATCAATGAAATGAAATAAAATTAAATTTAGTTTAATTTTATTTAAAAAGTATGAACAGTAATATTCCTAAATAATTTCTTACAATCATTTTAATATTCAATACAATTTAGTGTTATTTTAATAATGATTACTAACATAGTACATATTTATTTTAGTTTGCACAAATCTTAAATAGTCACTCTTCTTTTATTTATTTTCTGCACTGGTGTAAACCAAAAATTCAAGTTTTGCTTTAAAAATGTAATTGTCACAGATATTTTGAGCAAAACAACACCTATTATAAGTGCATTTGCACATACTGAGTGCTGATTCCGGCTCTAGGTTTGTAAACACTTCATGCAAACCCTTTATTGGTACACCTGAGAAGAAGTAAATTAATAGGCCAATGAGTTTGAACACGCCTCATCTGTTGCTTGATTGCCTTCAGAAGTGCAGCAGTCATATTACTGCCTCCAGAGATGATCAACAACTCAGTGAGTTTCCTCTCAGTACACACAGAGCACAAAGTGTTAGTAAATGACAGAAAAGGAGATGCACAATAGAAAGAAGTGCCACAGAAGTACATGGACAATCAGGAGTGATTATCATTTTTCTCCTACAGTACAGTATGTTCTTCCGATAATGATAAGAGTGTATACTGTACAGTGTCCTACATCAATAGGGATGCACTTATAGGATTTTCTTGGACAATAACGATAATGTTTTTTAACAAAAAACACAGTAGCCTATAATATAATACACTAAATTAATTTTACTGAACATGAATTAGATCAATTTACATTCAACTGTCAAGCATTTTAATAAGCACAAGTTAAGATAAAAATTACAATATGGTACTACTGTAGGTTTATTTATGTTCTTTTTAGTACGCTTTTCTGTAAAAATTATGATAAACATTTAAAATGATCAGTCAGTGTTTGAAAAAAATAAATAAATAAATAAATCGATCATTTACACTTTATAAATCAGCAAATACTTTGTTTTTCTGTATCTTTTATTGTTTTTTTTATTTACAATAATTGTTATTATTTATTATGTTATCATTATCATTATTATTTATTTATTTAATTATTTGTTTGTTTGTTTGTTTGTTTTTTGTTTTTTGTTTTTATGACACACCAAGCTGAATCTAAGCCTGCTCTGAATATTGCGTTTATATTTATAGCTCTTAAAATAAATATATTCTCTACAAATATAAATTAGCAATTTTTTCTTAGTTATTTTATTTATTATTATTTGATTGTTTATTATTTTTTATTCATTATTATTTTCCTTTTTTAATATTTCAATTTATTATTATTATTATTATTATTATTATTATTATTATTATTATTATTATTATTATTATTATTATTATTGTTATTAATAGTAATATTATTATAATTATTATAAATTATAATATTAATATTATTGATTCTGAGCCTGCTCTGGATTTTGTGTTCATATTTATAGCTCCTAAAATAAATATATTGATTTCATATATTCTACAAATATAAATTAGCAAATGATTTGTTTTTCTTTATCTTTTATTATCCATTTTACTTTTTATTATTTTATTATAATTTATTATTATTTTGTTTATTCTCTCTATTATTATTTTATTATTATTATTATTATTATTATATACTTACTTTATTTTTATTTGATTATTTTTAAGGCCCACCCAACTGTATGTGAGCCTGCTCTGGACTTTGCGTTCATATTTATAGCTACTAAAATAAATATAGTTTTTACAAACATAAACATAAATATACTTCACAAATATTTCTGCTCGTATAAATTTATCGAAGTGCCAATAATTGTTCACTTACCAACAGTATTTAGCAATGTCTAATAAAACCATGCTGCGTTGGCATTTCTTCTCAATGACAGCAACGTGTTTGTCAATATTTTGAGCAAAAGGTTAAATGATAAAGACATATTTACCAAAAGGGCGCTGATATTAAGAGGAGGGTGCTGCAGGTGAAGGGACCACTGTCCTGAAAACAGTGGCGAGAATAATGGCAGTCTAAGGTGAAGCATGAAAATGGAGTTAATACCAGTTATTCATCTCTCTGCTATTGTGAGGGCACTTACACAACAGGATCATCAAATGAGTTGAGGTGGAAAATTACCCTTCAGATAAAGATAAACCTGTCACACAATACAGCAGCCTCTAAACATCTCACTGCAGGCGCATCAGCCACCCAGCAGGAGAGAAAACAGCCAGCGGCTTTCCATTAGGACATCTACAACACAGACAATTACAATATGAAGGCAAGTGTCAGCATGCATCGCTTTTTTACACTCACCTGTCTTATTATTTTATGTAAATAATTAGATTGAAATTAATTGTTCACAAACTGTTCATAAGATTTACAAAAGTTATCTAAAACATTAAACTGCATGCCTTAATTGATTTATATGTACAGTAGAAGTTAAAATGATTAGCCCTCCTGTGATTTCTTTGATTCTCTTTCAAATATTTTCAGATTGCTATTTAACAGAGACATTTTTCAAATATTTGTTTGTAAATATTAGAACGACTGCTCACCGAACTACTAGAGTAGGTGACAGAGGAGACTGCATTATTCCTCTCAAAAAAAGTAAATTCGGTCAATCTGTATTTTCAGTGAAAGCTGCTAGGGAATGGAACTCCATCCCACCAACAATTAGAAGATCATGCACTTTTCGTTCTTTTCAGTCTCATGTTAAAAATTGGTTATTGACAAATCAGCATTGTCAGCATTAGTACTGTATTCTTGACACATTTGTACTGTTGTCTTTGGCTTTTTGTCCTCTGTCATTAGTCTGTTCTTTTTTTTATTTTCTTTACTTTTTCAACTGTATTTTTTATATGAAAGTGTATTTAATGTTTAATGTTGTGCTTCTATTTTAGGTGTGACTTTTTAACATTCTGTAAGGGGTCTACGGATGAAAAATAGCCACATTTTACAGTAATGTTTATTAATGTGCATTGACCCTGTAAACAAATAAACTAAACTAAACATATTTGTAAACATAATAGTTTTAATAATTCATTTCAAATAACTATTTTTTTTCCTTTGCTACATTTACAGAATATATATATATATATATATATATATATATATATATATATATATATATATATATATATATATATATATATATATATATATATATATATATTATTTTCTTGCAATTTTTCCAAGATACTAGTATCCAGGGGTGTCGCGGTGGCATAGTGGGTAGAACAATTGCCTCACAGCAAGGTGGTTGCTGGTTTAAGCCCCGGCTGTGTCAGTGGCATTTCTGTGTAGAGTTTGCATGTTCTCCTCGTGTTGTCGTGGGTTTCCTCCGGGTGCTCGTAGTGTATGAGTGTGTGAATGAGTGTGTTTGGATCTTTAATAGTAAGCGAGTTTAAAACAATAGTAATAATAAATAATTAATATAACAACAAAAACATGAGCTATAGGTAAATTGGGTAAGCTAAATTGACCGTAGTGTATGTGTGTGAATGCAAGAGTGTATGGGTGTTTCCCAGTGTTGGGTTGCAGCTGGAAGGGCATCCGCTGAGTTAAACATATTCTGTATAAGTTAGTGATTCATTCCGCTGTGGCAACCCCTGTGTCACGACTGTCAGTGACCACCTCAGGGCTCTGTAGTTCAATGGACACTGAGTGAAACTACAGCGCCCAAAAAGACTACATTTCCATACATTCTTTCGTGCACACACCCGGTCTGTCATCTACACTGATTTCAACCACAGTTGTCTCCAATCTCCGTTGTTTACCTGGACTATATATTAAACCATTCCACCTCTGTTTGTTACTGCGTCGTTTGTCTATCTTGTCATCAGTTTCTAGTAAGTCTTGAATATCGAGTTTGTTGTTACCTTAGTCTTGTTCCTGATCCTGTTTCAGTCATAGTTTCTTGTTTTGCTGTTTATTTGTTACTTTGTTATTTTTTGAACACTGGACATCTTGTTTTTCTGTTTGCTGCACGATTGTAAATAAACCTGCACTTGGATCCACACCTTTTTGTTCCTGTTTTGATCACGCTAACGTGACACCCTGATTAACAAAGGGACTAAGCCGAAAGAAGATGAATAAATGAACTAGTATTTAGCTTAAAGTGTAATACTTATGTTTTTTTTATTTAACCAGATAAAACCCATTGAGATCAAGATCTCATTTACAAGGGTGCCTTGGCCAAGAGGTCTGCAACACTTGATTTATATAAAAAAATAATAATAATAAAATAATAATAATAATAAATAGAAAATTAATATAATATAAAAATACAGTTCAGTTTTTCAGCTTTACCACATTCATTTCAACATATTAAAAACACATACATTGAGGAAAGGACAGAGCGAAACGATGTCATTGGGTTGAGCTCAGGCATTTTTAGTTCAGACTGAAGAGTATTCCAGGATGAGGGGGTGGCATGACTAAAGGCTCGCTTCCCTATTTCAGTTTGAACCCAGGGAATATTCAACTGATAAGATTCACTTGAGCGTAGGGTATACTGGCTTTTAGACTTATGAAGGGAACATGGGTATAAAGGCACCAGTCCCAGAAGAGCCTTGTGGACCAGAGTCATCCAGTGGGTGTACCTTCTTACATTTTAGAGAAGGCCACTCAGCTTTGGCATACAATTCACAATGGTGAGTAAGTCTCTGACAGCTTGTAACAAACCTTAGAGTACTGTGATAGATGGAGTTTAAAGGCTGAAGACATTTGGTTGAAGCATTCATATATAAAACATGCCCATAGTCAATCAATAGTAAAAATGTTGCAGACACCAAATGTTTACGAGCTTTAAGAGAAAAGCAGGATGCATTGTGATAGTAAAATCCAAGCTTAACTTTCAATTCTCTAACCAAATTTGCTATGTGTTCTTTGAAAAAAAAAAGCTCCTGATCGAGTAGAAAGCCTAAATACTTATAGCTGGACACTAAATGTATTTGTTGACCTCGGGCAGTGGTAATTAATGGTTGGTTCTGCACAGGAGTGGAACGATTTGTGAAAATCATTCATTTAGATTTGTCTACATTTAAAACCAGATCCTTAAGACGAGACTGAACAATATTAAAAGCAGACTGTAAAAATTGTATGGCCTGAGAAAATGAAGGGAAGCAACAAATCAATAAATCACTGCATCATCAGCAAACAGATGATAAAAGGCATTTGGAAGTGTTACTTCCTTTTAGATGTTAATATTAAACTAGGAGTAGATGACATAACATACTTTAGTTTAATGTGTGTGACAAGCGGATGGAGAAAGAAATAAACTGAAAACCAAATAACACTGCAATTATTTATTGCCCATATATCCAATGAAAACCAGTGAAAATATATTATACAGTGAAAGAAAAATATTTACAATGATTAAATAATGAACTACCTGGGGGGAGAGGGAGTAGTTGAATGTGCTTAAATCAAAGAAATAAATATAACAAAACTCAGTAACTAAACTAAATATGAAAAGAAAAGCATGAAAAGAAACATCTTCAACGTACCAAACGTCTTAACTAAACTGCTCTAACTAAAAATAAAACATACAGAAAACAGCACATTCTCCTGAACCTAGTGAACTAATACAAAATGTCAATCTGAGTGTTGTATATGTATATCGCGCGACTTACTCCTACACCTCTCCGAGGCATCACTCAAACATGTCAGTTAACTGGACAATTTCACAAGCATTGTTAAATCGCAAACTTTAGACAAGAGCATAAAACAAGCAAAACACATTCTCTCAGACTAGCCCTCGCAAGAGAGACTGTCCTCACAGAGACCCACAGAAAGAATAAATGCGAGAAGGAAAGAGACAGAGAGAGAGATCGCCATTGCAGTTTGGGCTCGGCTTTTAAACGCTACGCCAACCAGCGATTGGTGGCGCAAACCCAGCGTCAGCGGCCAACGTCATCAGCACGAAATGCGGATCCTCCAATGCCGTTCGTACCTGTAACACATGCATGAAACGACACACCCACATACAAACGAACGCACACACTTATCCAAAATACGTTCTGTAAGCGAACGTTACAGGAAGGTAGTCGCACAAGTTATTAATGTAGATAGAAAATAATATAGGCCCTAATACTGATCCCTGCGGCACTCCTCATGGGCATCTCTAAAGATAAAGAAGTCAGGCAGGCCATATGGACACACTATGTTCTATTGGACAGATAATTAGCAAAGTTGTACAGTAGCTTGATTTGACATACGTAATTTAAAGGCTTATCTTTGTTATTAAATTAATTAAGGGGGTTGGGTTAATCAGGCAAGCTATTGGATAATAGTTGTTTGTTCTGTAGACAACAACAAAAAAATAAAAATCTTAAGGGGCAGGACTCACAAAACAGCTAGCCTCAAGAGGCTACTATGTTTTCCAGTTGGGCTACTAATAATTAATCCACCCTGCCCATCAGAATATCTTAATGCGATGAAACATATAGCCCATTTCAATGCTTTCACATTCTCTCACTTATTGAGTAATTATGTTTTTTATCATTTTCATGCATCGAGGAGACACCATACAGTGCTCAGCATAGTACACGCCCACAAATCTCTCATTATATTAATATTTTTTATAGGAAGCTATATAATACTATATTTGTGCATATACATTAGTTTAGTCTGTACTGAGGCTAAATCTGGAGCTTATCTAACAAAATAACTTACGATAATGGTTAAAAAAAAAAATAGCAGCCCAAATTTATATAAGGGAAAAATATTAAATTAAATTTTTAAAAATAGCAAATGTCAAGAGAAACAAAAAAATATATAAAATTTTGTTGAAATGTTGTAGGTTGTCATTTTTTTGTGTGTGTGCAATATTTAAATGTATTATGTTTCCATTTCTAAAGCTGTTCTGTGATTTAAATACTATTTTAATAAATGGGGTGTAGGGTGGCGCGGTGGTGCAGTGGGTAGTGCTGTCTAAACTAAACTGTCCCTAGTGTATGTGTGAATGAGGGTGTATGGATGTTTCCTAGTGATGGGTTACAGCTGAACGGCATCCGTTGTTTAAAACATAAGTTGGCGGTTCATTCCACTGTGGGGAACCCTGATTAATAAAGGGTCTAAGCTGGAAAGAAAATGAATGAATGAATGAATGAATGAATGAATGAAAATGGGGTGTACTCACATGCTGAGGAAAGTAACTATTTTTTGTTTTGTCAGTTTAGTGGCTAACTTGTACAAAATCATAAAAATGTATGATTTTAAGAAGGAGGCGTGGCACCCAGCCCCGCCCCTAGCCCCAACTGTCATTAAGCGCTAAGAAAATCATACTAAATTCTAAAAGTAAAGGAACAAAGTAATTGCCACTTTATCAGTGGTCTTGATGCTCAGGCGCCTTTTCTCCGCAGAAAAATATATAAAATATTTAATAAATACAATTATTAAAAATAAATAAAAGAAAAGAATTAAGACTTTCTTTAGAAGTAAAATAATATGGGGAATACTTTGAAAATGTCTTTCCTCTGTTAAACAAAGCTTTATTACATAAATAAATAAATAAATAAATAAATAAATAAATAAATAAATAAATAAATAAATAAATACATTTACCTTAAATGATTTGTAAAATCACTTTTGTACAAGTTTTGTTATCTTTTTGTACAATAATCAATATAAATTAGCTCAATTTCATGTATACAACAATAAGGTTATACAAATAATTACTTTGTACACTTTGCGCACTGCAGTTCTCTGATTAGTAAAAACATTCAGTTTTGCATCATGGGTAAAGTAGTTACACTGTTATCCCTAAAGTTGTATTAATTCAAAATACTTAGATTCAATAAACATAAATTCCAACTTTTTTGCTCAGTTACTCAATTTGTTTAGTTTGTTGTACGATTTGCATGACATTTTTGATTCTACTGGATTGTTTAAATTGAATGTACTTAACAGAGCTTGTTTTAGTCTCTTGTCAAAGGAGTGATGTGTAAGGGGAAATGTGATTGGCTCTTTGTCTTTGGGCTGACGTCACTGGTGAACACAGCGTGAGCGCGCATTTTCTAATGGCTGCTGATCACTGTGAGTACGATTTCATACTTTTGTCTCAAACAATCCACATTGTTTTCCATTAATAAACAAAGTATGTAACCGTTAGCAAGAAAACCACATGTAAGATTAAACTGTGTCTGACGTTAGGATGTTATTGTTCCGGTCAATCGCAACCGCCATCGCCACATTTATATACAGCTCTAAGACGTGAAAAGTGCAAAGACGTGCGTAATAGGATCATGATATCGATCATATATTATGTAAAATAGTTCATGTAAGTTTTGCCTGTGTTTGCGTGTTCATTTATGCCACGTTATAACCGATTGCGGCTGTAACTAACGTTACAGTTGCTGTACGTGAAAACATGCTTTATGAGGTCGTCACATATAAAGTTTAATATTGATGCTGTATTCGATGAGTCATCCGCATTATCTGTTGTGTAAAATGATTATTTTTGCAGTGGTGGATATGCATCGTCAGATGTTTAGCGTAACATTAACCTGAGCGGTTTTAAACGTTTTTTTTTTTGTAAGTGAAGTATTAACAGACTAGAATACATTGAGATTTGCCCCTTTCTTTGGAAATACGAATTCATGTTAGTTGGCATTTTTTGAAAGATATGCAACCTCGTGCTCATCAGTCTTAAGTGAATTTTCAGTTAATTAGAATGAAAGCTACATAAATAATTAACTGTAGCTTTATAATTCTTTTGGTTAACAATAGCTGTTTGTGGGAAATTTGGAGATAACAGATCAAAATATGTAAATGTGTTTTGTCAGCTAGTAATCTAATGTATATTTTTGTGACTGTAGATTCCAGAAAGGTCAAAGCAAGGCCAACCAGGATGAGATGAAAATGTAAGTATTGCTCATTTGCTTGTAACAAAATATGGTACTTATTAAAACATTGCAGATTTAAACATGGGAGCTATGCAAGAAGCCAGCCATTTCCATGCATATATCAGGAATGTATTTGTAATGAAATGAGTACAGTATTGATACACATGATAGCATGCTAGTTTGACAGTTGTTTAATTTTGACATTTCTCTGATGTTAATGAACTTTTTTGTGTGTTTTACTACTACAGGTGTATCAGGAATTCAACCAGATAGTTAGCAAGAATTATATTGGTCTCTTGATCATCACTGCCCACAACTGATTCAGATCTTCAGATCTTCAGGTCACAGAGAGGTCTCACTGGACAGATTTTTATCTACTACAAGATGTCAAGGTTTGTGTATGCCATTGTTTGTACATGCCATTGATATAAATTGATGCCATTGTGTGCTGAATTTTGAAATTGATATAATTACTTTAGAAATGCTCAGTAACAGAGACTAAATTATGATACATGAAAATGCACTTTCTCTCATGTTGACAAATGATATAATGTTGTTTCTCTGCAACACCTCAGGCCTCTGACCTCACTGACATGCGAGGTGTTTTCATTTGAGTGCTTCCAGTAGTTTGAAGCAGTTCTTCAAAGCATGTTTTGTAAGTATCATTAATAAAATCTTTAGTAATTTAATTATATCAAATCTTTTTATGCCGTATGCAATGACTTGTATACAAAAAAAAAAAAAACAATTTAATATTTTGTAGTATTTTTATATATCATTGAATACTAGATATGCTTGGGTATACAATTAACAATTTATGCTTGCATACAACTAAAAAACATTAAATACAATTCATATATATTAAAATCAAATGTACACCTCTAAGATATATTTATGTTATCTATGTATTGTTGTCAGGCTTCAGATGATGGAGACTCTAATCAACATGTGCTCGTTGGAATTCTTAACCGAGAAAATGACGATGTGGCTCTGCAACCCCTGTCCTTCCACCTCCACCCATCCCCTGTGGGAATCATCTTGGAGGGAAATGTTGTAATGGACAATATAGACAATATACCCCAGGCCATGTGTCTTTTTGGATCAACCTATGCACAGCACCTAGGCTACACAAAATGCATGGACAATACCCTTCTTTTTATTCAACAAGTTTGGGTAAGAAGACGCTGAAGGGTAAGATTCTGGCTTGTCATGTAAACTGGTACAAAAAAGGCATGTTCCTTCAGGCTTGCTGTCCTAACTGTGAGTTAAAAAAAACTTAAAACTATGCCTTAGTGTTTGGCAAGTGTAAATATTCGATAATGTTACAATGTAATAATGTCTTGTGGTTGTTTATTATTTGGAAATGTTTGTAAAAATTTATTGAAATATTTTAAACAAGTGTTTTAATAAGATTTATAACAATAAATATCGACAAATTGTTATACAAGGCATTTTCTAGTTTTGTCACTTGTTTCGGAGTGATATTTCTAAATGGTTTTAAATAAAGTGTAAAGTAAATTATTATTCTTTGTCCTTGCTTGTAATTAGGGGTATTTTCATTAAATCAGTTATAGTGAATAGCTAAGTTTAAAATTATTTCTGTCATAACATTCAGCTCAAGATTTTATGTTTCAAGTTTAGGTTGATTGAACTTGAAAAATTTATGGAAACTCGCTGCCCTAAAAAAGCTAATTTCGTCTTGTTGAAAAAACAATACTTTTTAGGTTTATTGTACCTAAGATTTCAGTAGTGTTGTACTAAAAACCTTTATTTCAGTCAACTAAATATTTAATCAAATGCATTTGAAAACTTAAATACAATAAACTTAAAAAGTTTTGTTTTTTCAACAAGACGAAATTAGCTTTTTTAGGGCAGCGAGTTTCCATAATTTTTTTAAGTTCAATCAACCTGTCCGGGCTTACAGTGTATAAATCACCAATTCCACTAATAAATCATTCATTTATTAATTTTCCATCTGCTTAGTCACTTATTCATCAGGGGTTGCCACAGCGGAATGAACCATCAACTATTCCAGCACATGTTGTACGCAGCGGATGCCCTTCCAGCCACAACCCAGTACCAGTACAACCCATATGCTCTCACATTCACACACACTCATACACTATGACCAATTTAGTCCATCCAATTTACCCGTAACGCATGTCTTTGGGCTGTGAGGGAAACGAGAGAAAGGAAACCCACACAAACATGGGGAGAACATGCAAACTCCACACAGAAATGCCAACTGGTCCAGCCAGGACGCAAACCAGCGACCTACTTGAGTGCTAACATAACTAATGTAAGTTGATTTATTGCTTAGATTTGTTCAACAACAACAACAACAAAAAAAAAACAATATACTGTACGTACAATTAGCAAGTTTATAGCTCACAACATGTCTGTTTTTAAAGCTTTATCAATTATTGATACAAATCTATTTCCCTGTGGAGAAAATGAATAGAGCTTTAACTTCCAGTCGTGCTCCATGTTAATTAAAATTAAAATAATTAAACTCGCCTGCTGTGCTTGTTATATTACAACAGAAAAGCACATCTTACCTCGCATCTTAAGCTGTAACCAAAATAAATAAATATTACAAATAAATCTTAGCTTTTTTGTTCAGGATTATTTACTTCATCTAAAAATATATCAGTGTAGCAAACTGAGCTACCAATGCAACGGTTCACAGATTCCCTTTTTGTTTCTTTTCTTTTTTTTTCAGCATGCTTTTAACATAATGGAATTACCACTGACAGCCATGCTGAGAGCCGAGAGAAAGAAAATAAAAAGCTGCCACTGTGCCTTCCATTTTGTTAACAGTGCTCTAAAGTAAGTCGAATCAATGCAAACAGATTTGTTCAACAAAAGCACATACAACCAATTAACAACTTTACAGCTCGCAACATCCCTGTGTTTAAAGGTTCATCGGTTATTGTTAAAATCAATTTCCCTGTGGAGAATGAATTTAAACACCCAGAACACAACTAATTTTCTTTGAAATATTATATATTAAAAACTCTAACTAAATAAAGCATTTTTGCAGAGCACATGTGGGAAAAGTTGGATAAAATGCACATTGTTCTTAAAAACTCTGACCCAAAAAAAGTTATTATTATTTTTTTTTTGCATTATTTACAGCAACAGAAAAGCACGGATTACATACATCCCTGAAAGATATAACAGGGTTTATAAAAGTTAAATTTAAAACTATTACATACATTTTTAAGATCATTGTGAATGGAATTCTAGACTCAGAAAGGGCTAAATCTAAAGTATTATAAACATGTTTAAATGGGCCAGATGGAAAATATTTTTATTTGCAATAATAATAATAATAATAATAATAATAATAATAATAATAATAATAATAATAATAATAATAACACAAATAATAATAACACAAATAATAATAATAATAATAATAATAATAATAATAATTAAAAAAAAATAATAATAATAACACAATCGACTAGTAGCAAAAAGAAGGTTGCTTGTTCGAGCCCCAGATGGGTCAGTTGGCATTGGTGAATTGGGTAAGCTAAATTGTCATTAGTGTATGTGTGTGAATGAGAGTGTATGGATGTTTCCCAGTGATGGGATGCAGCTGGAAGGGCATCCGCTGCTTAAAACATATACTGGATAAGTTGGCGGTTCATTCCGCTGTGATGAATCCAGATTAATAAAGGGACTAAGCCGAAAAGAGAATGAATGAATGAATGAATGAATAAATAAATGAATAAATAAATAAATAAACAAATAAATAAATAAATAAATAAATAAATAAATAAATAAATAAATAAATAAATACATTTAATAATAATAAATAATTTGATAATATTTTAAACATTGTGTAAAACAAGCAAGCTCTACTGGTATCCATACACTTTTTTCCCCCAACATAAGCTTCTCTAAAATAAAATAAAATTCAAAAATAAAAAATGTGAATGAATCAAAACTACACAATTAAGAATATTCTAAAATATATATATTAAAAACGTTAAAACTATAATAAACTAAATATGTGCAACAATCTGTCAGGTCAGTGTCCTCAGCAGCGAATACATGGAGAACATTTAAACAAATGTTATTGTAAGGAAAATAATTAAACCATTCTGGTAAATATAGTTAAAATTACCTTTTTAAATATATAGCTTATTGTTAGTTTTAATTTACTTTTTTACTTAGACTAGCTTCTTGACTTATACTAGAAACAAGACAAAAACACTCTAAATAATGTAAGCATTCGCAGTGCACAAGTGGGATAAAATGTGCATATAGTTCTTAAAAGATGTAACCCAAAAACGAATCTTTACTTTTTCACATCATTTACTACAACAGAAAAACACAAATTATCCCTGAAAGCTAAATCAACATAAAAATACTGATAATTCCTTGCTTTTTCTCAGCATTATTATCTGAAAATAATAGCTACCAGTAATAGTTGCCAGATTGTTTTGCTTGTTTTAAGAAACAACTCACTTAATTGACTTATTATTTCTGAAAACAAGACAATATTTCTGCTTGTCTAGAAATGCTTCTTGATTTAAAAATATTTAAATATTTCAGACTAGAAACAAGACAAAAACAAATTTTTTATATAACAAAGCATTTTTTTTGCAGTGCACGTGTAGGAAAAGTTGGATAAAGTGCATTTATTGTTCCCAAAAGATGTAATTAAAAAAATCAACATAAAAAAGTTTTTTTTGCATCATTTCAGAAAAGCACAAATTACATCCATCCCTAAAAGCTGTAATCAAAATAAACATACCAAATGTATTCCTTTTTTCCAGCATAATTTACAACTTGAAACATTGCATTGCTCCAGTAAATAAATAAATAAATAAATAAATAAATAAATAAATAAATAAATAACAAATCTTACTTTTCAGTCCAAATATCAAAACAAAACAAAAAACAAAAAATCTTCAAACAAGAAGCATTTCCAAGACAAGTAAACAAATATTGTCTTGTTTTATGAAAGAATATGTCAAAAGTATACATCAAAAACAAGCAAAATTGGCAACAGGGTAAGCGGAATAATCTGAATTTAAAGCAAAAACAAGTTTATTTGCTTTCCCCATTGCCAGATTATTTAGCTTGTTTTAGAGAAAAACTCAATTTTAACTTATATATATATATAATTTTTACAATTTTAGTTTTTGACTTTAGAATATTTAGATATTTTTGACTAGAAACAAGACAAAAGCTCTAATAAGGTTTAAATAGGTAATGAAGGCATTTTTTGCAGTGCATGTGTGGAAAATGTTGGATAAATTGCACATCTTGTTCCCAAAAGACATCACCAAAAAAAAAAAAAAAAAGATATATATTTTTTTGCATCATTTACTACAACAAAAAAACACAAATTACATCCATCCCTGAAGGCTATCATCAAAATAAACACACAATGTCTTGTTTTTTTCATCATAATTTATCTAAAAATAATACATTTCTACAAAATATGCTTTTCTTATTTAAAGTTTGTCTTGTTTCTGAAACTCTCAAATATTGAGAGTCACGTAAAAAAAATATTGTCTTGTTTTTAGAAAGAATGTGTCAAAAGTTTGCATCAAAAACAAGCAAAATGGCCAACAGGGTAAGCGAAATAATCTGAATTCAAAGCAAAAACAAATGTATTTTGCTTTTCCTGTTTTTAAGGAAAAACTGACTTAATCTTGACTTAATATTTCTGAAAACAAGACAATATTTTTTACTTGTCTAAAAAATGCTTCTTTTTGGACTAAAAACAAAAAGAGTCCAGTTGTTGTTTTTATTAGCAATGTATTATTTTTAGATGTATTAAATAATGCTGAAAATACAAGGACATATTTTGAATACAGTCTACAGGGACAATTTGTGCCTTTTTGTTGATGTTTTTAATAAACAGTAAATTTTTTAGAGTAACAAAACAAGCCACCAATTCAACAGTTCAGACTCCCTTTAGTTATTTTTATTTATTTTTTTACAGCATGCTTTTAATATAATGTGAATTACCACTGACAACCATGCTGAGAGTTGAAAGAGAGAAACTCAAAATCTGTCACAGTGGTTTCCGTGTTGTTAACAGTGCTCTGGAAAGGGCTTCAGCAGGCACTCTGTCCTCTTAGATAAAAACGGCGTGCATCGGCTGCCGACTGGACAGTGCGTGCCACACACTGAATGGCTAAAAAGTCGAACGCGGTGGCCTGCTCCCACACCAGCAACCCTGAGGGAAGCGCAGGCTTAATTGTAACATGAAAAGAGGGCCTGTATGACAGCGCGACTATAAATAACTGCGCCTGTGTAATAACTTGAGTGGTGGTGGATGCTCAAGGCTTAATAGTGGGGGAAAAAAGCGGTCCATCCCAGGATGCTCCAGAACTCTGCGTGACCTTTATTCCAGCTTTCGGTGGAGATGTTTCATTGGTTATGCTGATACACATTAAACAGATCTATCATGGTGCACAGACTAGCTTTTATGCACCGATTTGTGCCAACAAAAGATCTCTGTTACTCAATGGCCTGCTGTTTCAATGTGGCGCAAATAGCATTGGAGATGGTGTTTTTGTTGACATCGCTGGGCTTCTTTTATACTCCATTTTGTTAAAAATTAGATGGAAAGGGTTTAAATTGTGTTTGTTTTTTGTTTGCTAAATAGACCAGTTCTGCTTCAGAGTTTACTGTAAAAAAAAAAAAAGTTCCACACAAGCAGCAACCTCCCGCTCTCCCTCGTGAAGCTACTACGGAAGTAACTGAAACTGCAATTCATTGACATTCCGCTAGTCCTGGCTCCATAATAGAGCACATTTCAGTTCACCCCAATGTTAAAATGGGCTACTTTACAGCAGAATTAAAGGTGTTAACAGACTGGTACAACAATTATTTTGATGTAATTAGCTAATGTTACACTTTATTATGTGTTTATGTTTATAAAGTAAGGGCGATAGGCTTGGGTGGTATACAAATTTTGATATTGTCAAACCTCCTCCCTATTTTACCCCGGTATCCGGTGTTACCGTGCATAAAAAAATTCAAAATGCATTAAAAAAATATCACCAAACTGTTGGCTTGTGCCTAAACCATTCAGAAACTGAATACTGTATATGCGACCTTAGGTTCGCGGTCACCTGTTTGTCTTGTTCATATTAGAGATCTGCGCAGGATGCTTTCTCTCATTTACATACACATGCACTCACGCAATCACGCACACACACACACACACACACACACCCACACAAGCGCGTGCTCGTTCGCTCAGGAGTGATATTGTTAGACCGCGCACCCGCTTCCTTTAAAATTACACCAGTTACCGACCACTCCCGCACTTTATTCAGAAATTTATTCCTGCACCACATGAAATCTGTTCGATTCCCACAGCTCCAGCCGTACGGCAGCGGGAATGCAGGCCACTAGTTTGTATTTACCACGACTCCCTTCTTGTTCGGAAATACTGCCAAACTGTAGGTCACTTGGTGCGCAACTCGCCATCTTACCTCACCTCTCTCCCTCTCTCTCTCCTCCACACTGTCCCATGATGATAATCAAGATACACATTTTTAGGCATTAAATAAATAATGTTTATTATTAAATACTTGTCTCCTATTTAAGTGCATTGTTTTTTAGGACCTTATAATGGAAATTGACTTTGTTACTATTTTTAGATCCCGTGGCATACCATAGATTACCTCCCAGCTTGGGTGGTGATTTCTTTATAACTCATCTGTTTCATTTATATTAAGTATGCATAATTAGGGGCGTGGCCACTTGAGTGGCAGCTAGATCTCCCTGGTCGCCGTCACGCTGATTCCAGCTGATAGCAGAACTCTGCATTTACATCGTATTTTTGTTTTATGTCATTTGGCTTTACACAGTCAGTTTGGGATTATTTCTTACAATTATCAGATATTATGGCATGATGTGCACTTGCTTATGCTCACAAAACAGTGGCCTCCATTTCCCAGGTGGGTGAAATTCTTGGATAGTTTTATCTATAAATGTATTTGTTTTATTCACGAAATTTATTTACTTGCTATTCATTTATTCATTTACTAACACAACTGTATTGGGGGAAAAAAGAAGGTAAAAAAAAAAAAAAAGCCCCTCCCAGACTGGTCTTAAAGTAGGACAGTGTGAGACCAGGGAAAAGCCCCATCAACAAGCACATAAACACATAAACATAGACATAACATTGCAACATGGGAGGAAAACAGGGGATGTGGAGATAGTCTGATATATGCAACAGCCACAAGTGCAGGTCGCAGACCAGCCTATCCACACCGAGGGTGATAAGCTGATAGGTGTGGGATGCGGTGGGAAGAATTTGATTGAAATGCAATAATGTGGATCTTTCTTAATCTACTTTTGAAACAGTAATTATTAGGGATGTAACAATACTGTAAATACCGTCATACCGCAATAGTAATTTTTTTTTTCAACATTACCGTAGGCGCATGACTCAATAAAACTATATTTCTGAGAAAAGTTTGCTTAGGCGAATGAAGCGAACAGGAGGTAGCGGGAACTACAATTCCCATCAGCCTAGGCGTGGCCATCATCCTTTGCGGTCTGTTGTCACTACAGATCCAGTAATGCGGAAATGGAGTGTGTTGCTAGTAGCAGGGAAAAAAAGAGCTGGAATTGATCGAACCTAAATCGGGTTTTAAATCGGATGTGTGTAAGCATTTCGGTTTCTTTCTAAAAAGTTACGAAAAAGTAGAAAAGGTGACAGACAAAGAAAAAAACAGTATGCAGGCACTGCCAGACTGCTGAAATATAAGTCGGGGAATACGACTAAAAACAGTCATGGGGACTGCAGAACACAGCACACTTGTTAGATTGATGCAGACGTTGACTTGTACCGCAAAGAGACCTCTATCTCACTCATGGTTTGTCCTCTCAAGTGGTGGAAAGACAATGCACAACGTTACTCACTGCTGTCAACCTTGGCTAAATCATATCTCTGTCCCAGAAACCTCAGTCCCAAATGAGAGGGTTTTTTTTCTGTTGCAGGGGACATTGTAAATGCCCAGAGATCCCAGCTTTTACCAGATTATAGTTATATGATAATTTTGCTTAAAAAACCATCTCTATCTAAGTGAGTGGGTGATTAAATGTTGAGTGTGGTGAGTTTTCAACAATACTAAATTGAAACTTTATTTTTTTTTATATGGTTTAATAGTTTTTTGTTATTAAAATTGAAAAATTAAAGTTCCTGTTTTGAAACTTACAGATAGATGCCTAATTTGTATGTCATTCATATGTTCAGTGCTAAGATAAATAAACACTTTTGAGTCTTCTCATTAGTTTTGGTTTTCCTGTAAATTTTTTAATAAATACCATACCGTGCCATTCATACCGAGGTATTATCGTACCGTGAAATTCTGATACCGTTACATCCTTAGTAATTATTAAATTATATCAACATTTTATGAAATAAACTTTGCATTTGGGGATAATCCAACACAGCTCTTTGATAAGGATAACTCTCCTTACTCTCAATACAGTATTGGATGAAAACACTATGTAGCATATTCCTCTTTCTTTTTTAACATTGGAGAAGAAAGAGGAGAACAAAGTATTACAACTTGAATTGACTTTGAAATGTTTTGCGTTTTCTCCTAGAATGGATTAATTAATACTCATCAAACTCAGTGTGCAAGGTTTGAGTACTTGACGACTATTTCAGATATGAATGCAAAAAAAAAGCAGACTTCAGTGCGCAAAGACCTTTACTGACCCCAAACTCTCGAACAGCAGTGTGTGTTTCATTGAACACCATCCAGCCGCTTCTGTCGCCACTGTACTCTCACTGTCAGACTAATGGGCCGCAGGGTGTCCGTGGATAAAGAGGTTTCAACCAATGTTTAACAAAGTAGCTCTAGTCGAAATCAAAGTCAGCATTTTTCTCTCTCTTTACCCAGTTTTCCCCACAGCTTTCCCTTCCTCGTATAGGATAGACTAATGGATCTCTCTGCTGAGATGAAAGCAGGTTCCTCCATTGTTTGGCACCTTTTAAAGTCATCTTCTGTCTCCTTTTTTCCTCTCCGTTCCTCCAGCTCCGTCTTCTCCCCCCCTCCCTTCATCTCCGCAATGTTTATATAAGATTTGTTAGGTTGATAGGAGTCTCTGGGCAATCGCTCAGACTATGAAAGTTTCATTTTTCTAGGCCTCATACATCAAATGGAGATGTGCTTTGTCTTTCTTCGACAGAAACAAAAGAGACACTGCAGGCGGTGGCATATTTATTTTTTTAAATAAATTTCCCTTGCAGAGGAAAGAGGAGATAACGCGGATAAGACGATGTTTCCCCTTCCCCCTCATTCCTATAAGACTCAGTAACGGGGATATGCCAGAAGCACAGATAAATTCAGCTCCTAAAGCAGAATTAAATCTGGCTGTCCAGAAGGATGTCTTCTGTAGGAAATGTCCCCTTTCCTTTTCTTCTTTTAAAGCTCATGATCTGCACAGCTTCGGTGAAATGACCCTGAGGTAACTCGCCATGATTCACACACTAAAACGTGTTAGTCCATCACGTAATTGATTTCTGTGATGTTTCAGCATGAAAGGAACGTACCCAAATGACTACAAAATGTCTCCCTGAATTTGTAAACATACAAAATGATGAGTGGCAAAACGTGTCTGCGAGGAAAGTCTGAGAAAAAATACGTGTGGGTTGCTGATGTGACAAACTCATGACAAAAATTAATATAATCTGTACTGTTGACATTTAAAAAGCTGTAAATGGTAAAGATTTGTTTGTCTTCCATAGACCAAGGCCTGTCACGATATCTATTTTTTGTTGTATGATACATTGCATCAAAATATATTGCAATAAATGATATTACTGTCATTTTAAGACCATTTATGCCACTCATGACAATATGATATCATAACAATGCAAGAACAATCAAAGAACACATCATATTTTATTCTTAAGAATATTTAATTAAATTATAATCATTTTAACAATTTAGGCATTGAAATCAAAATGTAAAAATGTATATCCTAAATTAATAAATGCTTACAGAAAATTGCAAGGTAAAAAGTATCAGAGGCTGCAATATCTGCTATCAGATCTATTTTCAGTTGTCAGATACAGACATAAAGTATACTACAGTAATTTATAGTAAAACTACAGTGTATTTTAACCATACTGACACCGACACCTCCAATAGAGATAGAGATGTTCACAATAAGCTAAAATACTGCTAGAATTGTTTTGCTTTTTTTGTTTTTTTTATGTATTGGCGATATATATTGCATCAACAAAAATGGTTGTGGTCATGTCCATGTGTTGTGTGATGAGTTGATTGATTACTTTGACAGGCCTACATGGACCTGTTGTTATAAAACTGCTGCTAAAATTTAATAAGCCTTCCCGATACTGAAATGTGGCTGGAAGAGCATACACAGCGTAAAAAAATATGCTGGAATAGTCTAAAGACATGCGGTACAGGTGTATTGGATAGGCTAAAATGGCTGTGGTGTATGTGGGTGTGTGCAAGAGTGTGTGGGTGTTTCCCAATGTTGGGACGTGGCTGGAAGTGCATCGGCTACATAGATATGCTGAATAAGTTGGCAGTTAATTAGCTGTGGCGACCCCTGATTAATAAAAGAAATAAGCCGAAAAGAAAATGAATGAATATATTGTTTTAAACTACTTAAACGTCAATAAAGGTCACATTGTTTAATGTTGAATTGAATATAAGTTGACAGAGCAGAGTTAAAAGTCCTACAAAGCATTTCACAACCGTAAATAAACAGAGTACACATGTTAATCACAAAATACGAAAAATTTTATTTAACAGATTTTTTTTTACAGTTACCATTTGGGTTTTTGGCTCAGAATTTTTTTAGATATTCTATTTTGATCTAATGTGAAATTGTTAAGTTCTGTTTTCTCCTGATGTTAACACCCCATTTATAATAAAAATGTCCAACAAGTCCAACCAGTCGTGGAGAAAACTATGTAATTTAAAATTTTATAGAATAAAAAAAATTTATTTAAAGATAAGTTTCCAACAATGAATACTAATCGCTCTCACACTCTTTGTATATTATTAAAAGTTCTTTTTCTTCGTTTTTGCAATGTCAAACCATTTTACACAATTTTATGGTACAAAAAAGGACATTTTTATGGTACAATTTAGTGAAAAGTAAAATTAAAAAGTCAAATAATTGATAAGGTAAGTGACCCCTTATATTGTCTCCAACCTCAGAATTTAAACCACACAAAAATAAATATTTTATCATCACAAATAGTTTGAAAAAGAAGAAAAAAGAAAAGCATTCTTTACTTCCTTTAAACTACCAGCATGCAGCCAATTCATTACACATTGCGATGCTCCCTCTAAAGGCTCGAGCTGCATGAATACGGATTGTTAGTAAATCTGATCAGGGAAAATTACAGACCAGAATGATCACTGGGATTGTTTGACTTCTTGGATTGAAGACAAGCATGCTGTTCGCAAACATGGCATGATGAAAGATCAATTCAAGATATTAGCAATGCACAAACAATGTTGTAACAGTTCAATGATAACGGAGAAACCGTCGAACAATGAACACAAACTTTATCAGCAAATAAACAAACAATAATGCCAAACCCTCACGGACGACTGCTGCAAATACAAACAGTAAACAACACTGGTTCTCTCTCATCTACCACTGTCATCCCTCCTTTTTTTATTATGCCAGAGCTCTTCTGTGAAACTTTAAGTTTTCATGGAACGAAAGATAAGATTGTCTTTTTTTCCCTATCGTTATGTACATCCAATTGTCCTTTGAGAACTGATTAGATTATTGGAAGATGAGCATTAGCTCGAAGGAAGATCTGAATGCCAGTTCGCACTCAGTTGTGTATTTGAATTTATTTATTTGACAGGGACGAGAACAAGAATACATAGACTTTAAAAAGGAAATAAGTTTTGTGCCAGGCTTTAGCAAAAACTGCTGTTTTCCACCTGCAATCCCTGGACAGCCAGATGAGGATGAGAACGAGAAGATACATTTTATAGATGGGTTCATATCGAATTTGATTGAACCACTGCCTTCTGTGAACAAAGACAGGAATGGAGAGGAGGCAGCTGATGGATATGTTCACCTTCAAGAGCACCTTTGAATGGTAAACATTCTTTCCTAAATCTAGGTATTGACTATTACTGTCAAAAATATAACTAGCATTTATCCACTTGACAGCCATCACAAATTTGACAATTATTAACTGTTTATAGTATTGTTGAATGAGAGCTACTAATAATACTGCCCTATAGGCAGTGATAGCCCCACCTTAAAGGCTTTCCATGTGAACAGAAGCGAAGTTCATTTCGAAAGGGAAGGGAAGATTATGCACTCCAAAAAATGCTTTTCGTACTTAGAGTTTTTGTCTTGTTTTTAGTCCAAATATCAAAAAATTATTAAATAGAAGCATTTTATGAAAATTACGTAATTTGTTCCTTAAAGCAAGAATCATATCTGCCAATGAGCTAAGTAAGGCCCAATCACAATTTTAACACTTAGCCCTTCCCCTAAACCCTACCCCTCGTTTTGAACATTCATGTGAAGGGGTAAGGGGTGTCCTGATTCTTTTTAGCCTGAAGGTGTAGGGCTAAGAGGAAGCACAAGGGGTAAAGACAGCCTCTATATTCTTACAAAATCTGGCAGAATAGTAAAAACATTTGGTTCAGTAACCCAAACATACAGTCAATTGTTCCTCAACAAGCTAGCATGCTCCATAATGAATGTATTTTAACTTCCCCATTTTCTGATAGCTGCTGATGGCATTCCCGTTTTCTCTCTGCTTCTCTACAATATGGTGAACAGAAACCGGCCTTGGATATCAGGACCCTACAGTAACCCCTACATCTCCTCTTGGCTGGCTAGTGCTCTTTCATGCCCAAGCAGACACCGACAAGTCTATCTGTCCCCTTTTCCTGCACCATCAGCCTCACTTCTCAACACTTCCCCCAAAAAAGTAAGGGTTTTGAACAGTGAATCCCTTATCATCACCTGCTGTCATTCCCTCTCCTATTATCCTTCCAGAGCTCCTTTGTGAGACTCAAGAACTGTGAGGTGTGCAGGTGTGACTCAGAACCATCTGCAACAATGCCCTTGATCTGCTTTCAGAATTGCCACAATCGACACATGTACACTGCAGTAAACACCTCGGGTCAAGACAGACTGTCCTTATCATTATGAAAACAGACAATCAATCAATAAATCAATCAATCAATCAATCAATCAAGCACCTTACTACAACCAAAGTGCTTTAAAACAAATTAAATATTTAATAAACAATACAAGAATGTCAATCAAATAGAAAAAAAGCGTCAAATTTGACAATTATTAACTGTTTATAGTATTTTTGAACGAGAGCTACTAATAATACTGCCCTATAGGCAGTGATCGCCCCACCTTAAAGGCTTTCCATGTGACCAGAAGCGAAGATAAGTCATTTCAAGTGGGAAGGGAAAATTATGCACTCCAATGAATGCTTTTCGTACTTAGAGTTTTTGTCTTGTTTTTAGTCCAAATATCCAAAAAGCTATTAAATAAAGAAGCATTTAAGGAAAATTAAGTAATTTATTTCCTTAAATCAAGAATCATATCTGCCAATGAGCTAAGTAAGGCCCTTGATCAGCTTTCAGAATCGCCACAATCGACACATGTACACTGCAGTAAACACCTTGGGTCAAGACAGACTATCCTTATCATTATAAAAGCAGACAATCAATCAATCAATCAATCAAACAAAACAATAAATATTCAATAAACAATACAAGAATGTCAATCAAATAGACAAAATGTGTCAGAGTGCTGCCATTTTGAGTAATTGATGACTATACATGCCTAAATAAACGAATAAAGCTACTTACAATAGTTTCAGGAATATACTGTCTCTTAGTCCTTCACAAGCTCACAGGTACGTAGCAGTGGCGCTGAATGTCTTGTTAGACCATTTTTTACTCCATTGTCTCTTGTAAGTTGGTCATGTCCCCTCAATCTGTGAAATCACCCCAAACATCACAAAATGCACCACACTGACCACCTAGGACAGTAGACTAAACATTAATATATAAATAAAACAATAGTCTAGTTCCTTGAATATACAGACTCTTGGTCATTCACAAGCTTAGGTTCCCAACAATGACACTGGATGCACAGTGTTGGATGACTTTTACTCCCCTGTCTCCTTAAGACTGGTGTTGGCTCCTCCATCTACCGACACCCAGCAGCAAACTTCTTGCTCCTGCTGGCTGCTTCTCGTCATGGCAGATGGCAGCAGGTCTTGTCCTTCGGCAAATGACGGTGACTGTCCTGTCTCCAAATGGATGGCAGTGGCCCCTCGGTGCTCCAACATATACCAATGATTCTATCTGTCCCGAGGCAAGCTCTTCCAGGGTCTCCAGGCTGAACCATCTATGTAATGGTGAGGGCTCTCCAACATTGTGTGCCTTCTCCTCGTTTATTTTGATCCTTTTTGAGACACATGAGACTGGTGTGGCGCACTCATTTACCACTCAAGCCTCCGGCCTTCCTCTACTCCCATGGCTTTCACTCATGCAACCCACTCATCACAAATGTTTTAAGAAACATAACTTTTATTTTAAGTCAAACAGGAACTTTGGAGTGCCTAATATTTAACTTTTGAATAATACAATGAGTAAAGTAAAAACCAGCGACTCTTTATTTTTTTGTTAAAATATAATAAGACGATGTACAAGAATCATCATTGTGGGATATATATATATATATATATATATACTAACACTTTCAGGTTGGAGGGTCTCCGTGTTATCTTCCTAATTTTTTTCACAGATTCTAAATTGAATTTACTGTAAATCAGGGCTATATATATATATATATATATATATATACAATATCAAACAAGTAGCAGTGCAATATTGCTATATATCGGCACTGGTGGAAGGCGTGGGTTGGCTCGAGGCCACAGGCCGAGTGCCTTAGTGTCCTACCAGTAACGATATACAGCCATATCACATTGCTAAGACTATGATATTGAGTTCATTCAACAGTTTGATCGCATAATCATGTATATAAAAAATCATTTTGTATGAGGAACTACTTTCTTCCACCATTCATTCATTTACATGTTGCAATCAGGATATAACAATAAAAAGCCAAAGCAATGCAAACACTACCAGATTCTTGTTGTGTTTGAAATAAGGAAAAATGCTTGCGGGCAAAAACATGTGGGCATTTCTTCTTTCTTTAGTTTTAGTGAACTAGTCAGCACTAACGAAAACAGGAGATGCATTAGAAACAAACAGATGGACAACCAAAAATTATATATATATATATATATATATATATATATATATATATATATATATATATATATATATACATACATATATACATACATACATACACAATATCACACAAGTAGCAGTGCAATATTGCTATATATTGGTACTGGTGGAAGGCGTGGGTTGGCTCGAGGCCACAGGCCGGGTACCTTGGTGTCCTACCAGTAACGATATACAGGAGATGCATTGGAAACAAACAGATGGACAACCAAAAATTAACTCAGGGTTATGCAAAGAGTGGCCAACACAAAATACATACATTCCTGAAATAAGTCCTATATCACACTCAATCTCATCCCTAAAATTACTATGGTATAAATACAGCTCTAAAACATACAAAGGAGAGAGATCAACTTAGAATGTCACTTGTCAGTTAAATAATGATTTGATCAGCTGTAGAAAGAAATTACGCCAAGTTTTTCTCCTCTAAGGGCTTATTATTCGGTCTCCGTCACCATCTTGTGAAGAAACATCAACAGTCTTTGCTCTGCTAAGCATGATAGGCTGATAAATGCCGACGCACTGAATCTCCAAAATTATAAATATTTAAAACAGGCCATATCCTTATAAATGAACTGCATAGTTGCAATCTTAACAACTACATTTCCCCCTAAAAAGCCCCAAAGGTACATTATGTTGTCCAACAGTTGCAATATTTGTCAACCTGTAGTGAGTTTATTGATCTGCTGGCACTCTATGTGGGCGGAGTAATACACAAGGGTGAAGAGGCTGTCCAAGTGCAGTTATTATGGGCATATTGCACGGCTATTAGCCAATTATCAGCATGTATTTGCAGTATGTATTTGGTGAACATACTTTACAGATTTTGTGAATGGAAGTAATGAAGTATGTCTTATTTCACGGATTTATTCTATATAACGCAGGGGTGGGCAAACTCTGTCCTGGAGGGCCGGTGTCCGGCGTAGTTTAGCTCCAACACTGATCAAACAATCAAGTCATCAAGATCACTAGAAATCTATAAGCAGGTGTGTTTGATTAGAGTTGGAGCTAAACTGTGCAAGGCACCGGCCCTCCAGGACAGAGTTTGCCCACCCCTGATATAAAGCACAATTTTAAGGCACAAAGCAAGACTCAAACAGATATCAGGATATAAACTGCATAAACGGTTCTGAACTGTAATGTTAAAAATAATTTATGTTCACAGATTTGCTCACTCAGAGAACATAAAGCTTTAAGTGAAAACCAGGCTTTAAAATATGTATTGCACTATAATCTGGATTTCTTTATGCATGTTAATCATGTGCTATTACTGATTTTAATATTAAATTGGTGCAATATTCCATCATAATCTGTGACAGTGGGTGGTGAAGGATCCTGGGTTATGGAGCAAGTCCCAGTGGGGGAGGATGGATTTATCAGGAAGACACATGCTAATTCTCTGCTGTAGTAGCATCCACTGACTAATGAAAAAGGGCAGGCACTATACTACAGGCACAGGGAATATAAGCGGCCACGTTGGCTGTAATCTCTTCATTACACATCTCACTTATCGAATGACATGTGATGGCTAATTTAATGCCCCCCAGAATCAGCTTTTCTGCCAAACGAGAGTAAGAGAATTGAATCAGAATATCTGCAGGCTAAATGAACATCCAGTGGAATCCAAAAGTCTGAAATCAATTGTGAAAATACTCAAATTTTGAATATTTCCTGAATGAACACTTTGAATTATTTAATACTGTAAACACTTTCCATTACTCAACATCCTATGAGCAACAATTTGAATGAAATATTTATATGTATTTCAGAAAGCCTTCATATGGTTTGCCCTCATTTTGCTTTGATGACAACATTGATCGAGCTTCCTATAATGAATACAGAGTACAAATTTGCACTCTGCTGGAATGTTGTAACCAGGGCCAGACGAAATCTGCGGACGTTTTTTGCTATTTCTGCTGAGAATTTTGGTAAAAGTCTGCAGATTTCTGCGAAATTACTTTGGGAGTATCATGACTAAAACCTTAATAGATTAAATAAAAATAATATCTTTTTAACTTTTATTTAATGTTTACAATGCAAATCCAGTTAGATTCACTTTATTTGGTAAATAAAGCAAGTTTGTCATATAATACATCTAGTAAAAGACAGAAAATATTACTGTACAAACTGTACAAATACATTAGTCAATAATATTACTGAAATTGATAAAAAAAAAACTGAATAAATTTAGGTTTACACACATTCACTCAAGTAAATAAACAGAATTAATGAAGGGCTAAATATCTGCTAAAATCTGAGGAATATCTGCGGAATTCTGTGTGCGCAAATTCCGGGTGGGCCTAGTTGTAACCCAGTGTTGGGTGAAATATAGACAAGCTTAAATGACACTTTTTATCCCAGTGGTTAAATTTGGCCAATTTTTACTTATTTTTTTATTTTATTTATTTATTTATTTAATTTTGTTGAGTGTAAACAAAGTCTCCTGTGCTCACCAAGGCTGACTTAAATGTTCTATAGTTTACAAAATAATAATTTAGAATTTTTTATTTTATTGTATTTTTATTTTATTGCATTTATAAATAAATTTAATATAACCAGATCTATCGGGGAAGAAGAGTCTTGGTGAGGGAGGTAAAGAAGAATCCAAAGATCGCTGTGGCTGAGATCCAGAGATGCAGTCAGGAGATGGATAAAAGTTATAGAAAGTCAACTTTGAAAGTCAAAGTTGTAGAAAGTCACTGCAGCCCTCCACCAGTCGAGGCTTTATGGCAGAGAGGCATGATGGAAGCCTCTCCTCCGTGCAGGACGCATGAGAGCCTGCATGGAGTTTGCTAAAATGATTTTCTGATCTGATGAGACCAATATAGAACTTTTTGGTCTGAATTTTAAGTGGGATGTGTGGAGAAAGCAAGGCACTGCTCATCACCTGTCCAATACAGACCCAACAGTGAAGATTAGTGGTGGCAGCATCATGCTGTGCGGGGTGTTTTGCTGCTGCAGGGACAGGAGGACTAGTTGCAATATAGGGGAAAGATGAATGCGACCAAGTACAGGGATATCATGGATGAAAACCTTCTCCAGACTGAGCTGAAGGTTTACCTTCCAACAAGACAATGATCGTAAGCACACAGTTAAAACAACGGAGGAGTGGCTTTACAACAACTCCGTCACTGTGTCCACAGCCCTGACTTAAACCCAATTGAGCATCTCTGGCGAGAGCTAAAATGGCGGTACACCGTTTACAATCCAACCTGACAGAACTGGAAAGTATCTGCAAGGAGGAATGGCAAGGAGGAGCCCCAAATCCAGCTGTGAAAACACTTGTTGCATCTTTCCCAAAAAGACTCATGGCTGTATTAGAACAAAAAGGTGCTTCTAAATGCTGAGAAAAGGGTCTGAATACTTAGGACCATGTGACAGTTTTTCTTTTTTAAATAAAACTGCAAAAAACATCAACATTTCTGTGTTTTTTCTGTCAATATAGGGTGCTGTGTGTGCATTAATGTGGAAAAAAAACATAAGAATCGGCTTAGCAAATGGCTGCAATATCATAAAGAGATTTAATTATCAACAAAGAAATTAATTTCAGTAATATTATTGGCTGATATGGAAAATAGCATATGGTTTATTTAGAATACAGCTTGTTATTAGTAATATTTTTTTCTTTTAGTCTTTTAGTAGTTTTATTATATGAGAGTCTTGCTTTGTTTACTAAATTTGTAATTTTTATTGGATTTGCATTTTAAACATTAAATAAAAGTTTAAAAGTTGTTATTTTTATTTCATATATTAAGTTATTTCAAGATTTTAGTTATGATATTCCTAAAATCATTCTCCATAAATCCACAGATTTTTTTGCAAATTCTCTGCTGAAATAGCAAAAAAAAAAATTTGCAGATTCTGTCTGGCCCTACTCATTACCCATTTTTGTGGCATCAATTATATGACCATATCAGACAATACATAATTTTTAAAAAACTGTGTAAAAAACTTTCTGGATAAGTTGGCGGTTCATTCCACTGTGGCGACCCCAGATTAATAAAGGGACTAAGCCGACAAGAAAATGAATGAATGAATGAATAATAATATCCATAAAAATCACTTTGTTAAACTTTTAAACTTCAAAAGTGTTTAAAAGCAGAGATCAAGATCCCGTTACACAATTCAAAAGTGAAAATAAACTGAAATTAATAACAAATGTTACTTAAAATCATATTCAACAGTGTACATATGAAAACTGGCATTTGTTATTTATTTTTAATCTTACTTATAATTAATCAAAAAGCATTTTCTAGACAAATTAAAATAAATGTTTTCAGAAATAATAAGTCAAAATTAATATGCCAGCATAATATGCCATGTAAGTAAAATTACCCAAATTCAAACTGAAAACAAGTTATTTTACTAACCAAAATGGCAGACAATAAATCTTGCTTTAATGAAAAAATGACCCTTAATTGACTTATTATTTCTGAAACAAAACAATATATATTTTTCTACAGGTCTAGGAAATGCTTTAATGATTTGTAGCTATTTAGGCCAGAAACAAAACAAAAACTCTAAATAAGAAAAGCATTTTCTGTTGCACTAAATTATGAGTGGATTTTTTAACAACACATTATTACTGATATTTAAAACCCCAGTTGTTTCAAATCCACTAGATAATTTTTGTTATGAATCACTTTCCCCTTCCGTTAACTCCTATGAGATTTATATCATTTCGCATAGCTTGTGTGGCCAAAATTAATTACCAGCTTGTATTATTCCGAGTAACACCGACCCCACTGGCGGGAAAGACACTACAGTGGCAAGGTTAATTTGTGAGGTATCTTGCATTTGTATGTTGTCATTAGATTAAGCCCTCAGAAGACTACTTGTAAGCGTCTCAGGGATTTCCGTCGTCCTGCTTCATAGAGGTGTGATATGCAGGTGGGTTTGAACGCGGCTCACTTCAGCGACTAACCCTCCAGAAGAAGCCTACATCGCTCTCCTGAGTAATTACCCAGCAGCGCTAGAGCGAATAGACTGGAAAACAACAGGCCGGTGCTAAACGTTCATTACAGCAATCACTTCAGAGGAGCGCGCCACTTAGCAACTGCACCAGAAACACTTAACAAAAAAAAAAAAATGGAAAAAAAGAGGCATCCAATTACAACACCATCCTTGACGAACCGAGCCTCATCCACTTAAAGGTGAAGCTCATGCTGAGAGTCTGAGTAGGAACAGATTCTAGTGTCTGTTAGCATTAGCATTAGCCATGCTCCAGCTTTTTTGGGGTCCGACGGGAGAGTGACCGGCCCATTCCAGGCCCAGAAACAGATGGCCGTGACTCTATTAATACATCAGACGACCCGCATAGTCTAGCCAAACACACACACACACACACACACGTCTGCCAGTTGCTGCCGGCCGTCCACCTGGGAAGCAGCAGGGAATCATTTGGCTTAATTAGCCTAATGAGGAAAACAATGGGAGGCTTGGTGTCCGTCAGTCAAGGAAACGAGGGGCTGAAGAGGTCACATTGTTTTACCTTCGTTTAGCATATGTAAGGCGTCTTTGTGTCTCAGCTTTTGGAGCGGGACAGACAGGGACAGCGGGGCATAACTAGGGTCACAGATTAAGTTGCAGTTACTTTATGGCAGGTGAGAGTAGCAGGAGATTTGTGCAATCCTGAAAACGCAGACGGAATCTGGTCCAAAAGATGGAGTTTTATGGACAACACAATATTTGGTTAAGAAAGACAGAAAGAAAGAAAGAAAGAAAAACACAGTAGGAAGGGTGGATGGATGGGTGGATGCTGTAGAAAGAAAGGAAGGAAGGTAGAAAGGAAGTATGGCTGGATGAATGGATGGATGGATGCTGTATAAAAAAGGAAGAAAGGAAGGAGGGAGGGATGGATGGATGAATAGATGTTGTATAGATATAGAAATAAAGAAAGGAAGGAAGGATGGATGAAGAGATGGATGAATGGATGCTGTAGAAAGATAGAAAGAAATTAAGAAAGGATGGATGGATGGATGGATTGATATTGTAGGAAGAAAGGAAGGAAGGATAGATGGATGCTGTAAAAAGGATAAATGGATAGTGTAAAAAGAATGAAATAGAGGATGGATGGATGGATACTGTAGGAAGAAAGGAAGGATAGATGAATGCTGTAAAAGGATGGATGGATGGATGGATGGATGGATGGATGGATGGATGGATGATGCTGTAGAAAGAATGGAATAAAGGAAGGAATGAAGGAAAGATGGATAGATGGATGGATGGATACTAAAGAAAGAAAGAATGGAAGGTAGGAAGGAATTACGGATGAATGAATGAATGAATGTATGGATGGATGCTGTAGAAAGAAAAGAAGGATAAATTAATGGAGAGAGGATGCTGGTAGGAAGTAAGGAAGGAGGGAAGGAAGGATTGATGGATAGATGGGTGGATGAATTGATGGATGGATGGAAGAATGCTGTGAAAAGAAAGAAATTGAGAAAGGAAGAAAGGATGAATGGGTGGTTGGATAATGTATAAAAAAGAAATGAAGAAAAGATAGAAGGATGGATGGAGAGACGGATGCTGTAGAAAGAGATAAAACAATAATGGAAGGACAGATAGATGTATGAATGGATACTGTAGGAAGAAAGGAAGGAAGGATAGATGGATGCTGTAAAAAATGAATAATGGATGGTGTAGAAAGAAAGGAATAAAGAATGGATGTATGATGGATGGATGAATGGATACTGTAGGAAGAAAGGAAGGATAGATGGATGCTTCAAAATGGATGGATGGGTGGATGAATGGATGGATGCTGTAAAAAGAAATAAATGAAGAAAGGAAGGATGGATGGATACTGTAGGAAAGAGAGAAGGAAGGATGGATGGATGTTGTAAAAAGGAAAGAAGGATGGATGATTGATGGGTGGATGCTGTTAAACGGAAAGAAAGGAAAGATGCATGGATAGATGGATTCTGAAGAAAGGAAGGAAGGTAGGAAGGTAGGATGAATGGATGGATGGATGTATGGAAGGAAGGAAGGAAGGAAGGAAGGAAGAAAGAAAGGTTCTTTATTCATTCATTCATTTATTCAATCATTTCACTTCAGCATATTCCCTTTTTTTTATCAGGGATCATCCTAGAGGAATGAACTGTTAACTTGTCAAGCACATGTTTTACACAGTAGATGCCCTTCTAGCTGCAACCCAGCTCTGGAAAAAAAAAAATCACACACACTCTTGCATTCACACATTTACACTAGAGCCGATTTAGTTTATTCAATTCACCTATAGTGCATGTCTCTGGACTGTGGAGGAAACCAGAGCCCTCGGAGAAAACCCACACAAATATGGGGAGAACATGCAAACTCCACACATAAATAGCAAGTAGCCAGGACTCAAACCAGCGACATTTTTACTTTAAAGCGCCAGTGCTAACCGCTTGAGCCACCGTGCAGCCCCAGGTTCATTATCTCAATGAATAAAGCAATAAAAAGTAAAATAACTAATAAGTAAAAAGCAAATAAAGTTTGTATTGATTCTGCAAAGCACGACAGCATAGTTGAAATGTTTTGAAGCTTTGAAGTTGCTCATGAAACATTTGATATTGTGTGTGTATTTGTGGCTAAAACTAAGCTAGCTTTCCAGTGCTGTTCTTCTCACCTGGTCATTTAAGGTGCAGTAAACAATTTTAATATAGCACACAGAAATGTCCCAGCTTGACAGATGTAACAGGAATAGTTGTGCTGAGATATGGCAGCTGTCTCTGAGACTGCACCGGCCTCAGCAAATAAACACAACACTGTTCTCCAGCACAGTGGGGGTGTACAGAAATTACAGAGAAAATATGTATTCATGTGAGCATATTCACGCCTGATATGTTGACAAAACACAACAAAACAAATGAATTATGTGCAGTCTCTTTTCTTTATCACGCTTTATATGATGCAAATAACTCAGACTGATCACTCCTAAAATATGAACACAAGCAGTAATTGCAAAGTAATCATTGGAAATTAAAAAAAAATCCTTAGTATAATAACTGTTTAATTCTGTTTAATTTATTTAATTTTTAATCTATTTGTTTGATTTTTGTTTTCATGAATTCATTTTATGGTTCATTTACCATTCATTTCAATGTATCAGTAACTGTTTGTTAATATATGTATGTATTATTTATTTACTTAATTTTATTTTATGCAAACTTATCCTCAATGTAAAAACCATTTAATTCTGTTATTTATGTATTTGTTTGTTTGTTTTTTTAATTTTGTATTTATTAATTGTTTTATTCATCCTTTCATTTATTTTATGCAAAATTATTCTCAATGTAATAACTGATCCGTTCTGTTAATAATTTATTTTTATTCTTTTTTTTCTGTTTTATCCAAAATTATCCACAATATAAATATAAAATTATCCAGAATATATCCACAGTTATTTATTTATTTATTTTATGCTAACTTTCCCTCAGTATAATAGTGTTTTAATTATTTTATTTTATAATTTTTTATTTTATTTCATTTTATGCAAACTTATCCTCAATATAAAAACCATTTAATTTTGTTAGTTTTTTTTTTATTTGTATGTTTGTTTGTTTATTTTTGTATTAATGTATTTATTTATTAATATATTCGTGTATTTATACATTATTCTATTCATTCATTAATTTTATGCAAATTATTCTCAATATATTAACTGATTCAATTATTTATTTATTTATTTTATTACATTTTAACTAAACTGAACTGAACTTAAACTCTGAAAACTGACCAGACACTGTTTCAATCCACTATAATCTTCTATGTGAAGCTGCTTTGACACAATCTACAATAAAGGTGAATTGAATTAAAGTAATTATTATGGTATATTTATTTATTTATTTATTTATTTATTTATTTATTTATTTATTTATTTATTTATTTATAATGCAAACTTAACCTCAATGTAATAACAGTTTAATTATGTTATTTTTATTGCAATATTATCCACATTACAATAACTGTTTTATTCTGTTTTTTAATTCATTTATGTCTTTGTTTGTTTATTTGTTTGTTTATGTGTTTACATTTTATTCATTCATCCATTTATTTTATATAAAATTATCCTCAATATAATAATTGATTAATTGTTTTGTCTTTTTAATTGTTTTTGTTGTATGCAAAATTATCCACAATATACTAACTGTTTATTCATTCATTCATCCATTCATTCAGTCATTCTTTGTGAATTTATAATTATTGTATTCATTTGTACAGTATAGTTTTTGATTTATTTTATTTATGCTATGCAAAATTGTCCCAATATCATAGCTGTTTAATTCTGTTATTGATGTCGTTTTTTTCATGCAAAATTGTTTATTCATTTATTTACTTATTTATTTGTTTGTTTATTCGTTTCTTTATTTATTCATTCATTCATTTGTGTATCTTTGTATTTAATTTTATAATGATGATAACAATAACTGATTAATTCATATATAATTTGTATTTATTTTATGCAAAAGTTATCCCCAATATCGTAATATTATAACATTTTATAAATTTTATTTTTTATTTTGTAATAAAAAAACTATTGCATGCAGTTCAGTATTTTGAAGACACGAGTTTATTTAATTTAAGCCAAACAACCTGTTAGCAAAACAACCAGCATTTATTACCTTTAACTGCTGTGACAAATTACATAAGACAAACAGCTACATCTACAGCACTCGATTGCATCCCATAATTAAGATCTACAGTTTGAATGAATAGTAAGTTGAATATTGCATCAAGGCAGCCGCTGACACACCGCATCTATTTATACCTGCTGTTAAACCCGAAAACCTCTTCGCTTCTCAAAGCTATATGCTGTATTTGCTCTGTCCAAGACATCAGTATTTGTACAAAATACAAGTACAAAAGTGTCAGCAGCCCTGGCTTCACCCATGTTTACACTGTTTGCTGAATCACAGTTATGTATGTAATAAGTAATTCAACATGCTTCAGGATAACATGTGTTCTCGATAAGCAAACACACAGTGCAGTCTCAAGACAGCGTCAGCATGACTAAATGTTGATGGTAGCTGATAGTAAAATATGTCTTGCTCTAGGCAAGGTATTTCATTCATGTATTTCATTCCCTGATGCTGATACTGGACAATGCAATAAATAGTTCCTAGACAGCAGGAATGGCAAAATAAGAATAGGATAGTTATAGTATTTATAGTACACAATAAAAGATATGTATAATATGAGCAATATTGATTTATGAATTGTATTAATTTTAATTTCCATCAATGTACGTGCTGGTTTGATATAGCTGTATTTATTTGGTTTAAATGTAGATTCATAGTTTTTTATAACAAAGTAATAATTAATTTTAATTTGGTGTCATTTAGATTTTCTACTGCAATGTATTTGTCCGTTTCATTTAATACTTTTAATTTAATTTAAACTAAACATTAAAATGTTTTAAATATTTCTTAATTACATCTATCATATATTATATCCTTCCATCCATCCATCCATCCACCATATTATATTCTATCAATCCATCCAATATCATATGCATCCATCATATTTCCTATCCATCAATCTATCCATCCATCTATCTATCCAACCATATTATATTATATCTATCATCCATCCATCTAATATCATAATATCATATCCATCCATATTTCCTATCCATCCATCCATCCATACTATCCATCAATCTATCATATATTAAATTTTTCCATCCATCCTTCCATCTAATATCATATCCATCCATCTATCGTACAACCTATTCATCCACATTCTATCCATACATCCATCTCTCTAACATATCCCTCCGTCTTTTTTTTTTCTATATAACATCATATCCATTCATCTATTATATATTCTATCCATCAATCATATATTCTATCCCTCCATCCATCCATATCATATTCTATATATCCATCCAATATCATATGCATTCATCATATTTCCTATCCATCAATCTATCATTTATTCTATCCATCCATCCATCTAATATATCCATCTATCTATCTATCATTAATCTAACATATATTCTATCCATTATCAATCTATCATGTCCATCCATCTATCCATATTATATCTATCATCCATCCATCTAATATCATAATATCATATCCATCCATATTTTCTTTCCATCCATCCATCCATCCGATATGCTATCAATCAATCTATCATATATTAAATTTTTCCATCCATCCTTCCATCTAATATCATATCCATCCATCTATCGTACAACCTATCCATCCACATTCTATCCATACATCCATCTCTCTAACATATCCCTAGGTCTTTCTATCTATATAACATCATATCCATTCATCTATTATATATCCTATCCATCAATCATATATTCTATCCCTCTATCCATCCATGTTATATTCTATCTATCCATTCATCTAATATCATATCCAAGTGCGCCTATTTTCGCGATTGTCTTAGAACTTCCGATTCAGTTGCCTATGGGAGAAATGACTAGGAATAATAAACGGCAGAAAATGGCCAAACTACTTGCTCAACAAACAAATGTTTGCATGACTACACAGACCAAGTAGCATAATATAATAAGAAAATATTAAATTGTAACATCAAGCAGCGTAACGAGCAGTTGTTAACATCAAAAAATGAATGGAAGTGAATGTGACCGGAAGTCCAGGACAAAAAGATTCAAATGGCAGCGCCCACTCGTCAGCTGAGAATAAGGTGAATATCCTGTCCATCAATCTATCATATATTCCATCCATCCATATCATATCCATCAATCATATATCATATCTATCCATCTATCTATCATATATTCTATCCATCCATTCATCTAATATATCCATCTGTCTCCTACCATCAATCTATCATATTTTCTATCTATCCATCAAATATCAATCAATCCATCTAACATATATCCTATCCATAAATCTATCATATATTCTATCCTTCTATCTATCATAAAGTCCCTCCATCTGTCTTGTCTGTCTATCTATCTATCATCTATCTATCTATCTATCTATCTATCTATCTATCTATCTATCTATCTATCTATCTATCTATCTATCTATCTATCTATCTATCTATCTATCTATCTATCTATCTATCTATCTATCTATCTATCTATCTTCCCCACAGCGGAATGAACCACAAACTTATCCAGCACATGTTTCACACTGGGTTGCACCCTTCCAGCTGCAACCCAGTACTGGGAACATCCATCTAATATTCTATCTATCGATCATATATTGTATCTATGTGTTAACATATATTCCTTCCATCCATCCACCAAAACTAAACAATACATGATTTATAATCACATTCATGCAATTGTTTTTGTTTGTTTTACACATATTGATACATTTACATTTGATACACATTTGATTAATTTATTTATGTATTTGTTTTTAACCACATCCTACATATATTTAATTTCCAATAACATTTATGCAGTGATATTAGTTTGCTTTAAGTTTTTCAAAAAAAATTTAAAATCTTCAATGTCAACCTTAACTATCCTGCGGCGTGAAAAACTTTCTCCAGTTCAGCAGTTAGTTAGCTGTTCTGACAGAGCTGTCAGTGCAGACCTGTGAAACCCAAGTCAAGTCAAATTCTGTCAGGAAACTGACCACTAATAGCCAGAATAAGTTGTCACTGACGTTTTAAGCTTGGCTTTTTATTACCTACTTCCTAGTGCCCACAACGGTCTTAAGTGCTCCCAGACAATAGAGGAAAAAATAGGATTTGTGTGAGCTTTCATACTTTAATAAACCGAATATATTTTCCAGACGCGCGGCTATTACTCAGCTATTACATTAGACATTCAATAAATTACCACAAGATACTGGGAGGAAGCAGGAGTGAGCGATAAAAGTGGTGGGAATGAATTATGATTAGGTTAAGGCCACTGCAGGTGAATGAAGGAAAGAAAATAATTAATAGTTATCATCATACGTTCCGAGTTCATTGATTACATTAAGAATTGCAAACATTTTTCTATTACACATTTTTCAAAAAATATATAATCATGCAAATTATATTTAATTATGCAAATGAGGCATACTTCAATAACTATAAGCTAATTTGCATATGAAAAAAGTGAACAATGAAATAGGTCAGGTTCAAGATTCCTGTTTCAACTCTTTCTTTCTTTCTTTCTTTCTTTCTTTCTTTTTTTCCTTTCTTTCTTTCTTTCTTTCTTTCTTTGACCAGTCAGAAATTAAATAAAAACATTTGATGAATAAATGTTGAGTATATTCAGGCAATTGATTATTAATTGATCATATCCCTCTGCAAATATCTTCAGAATGTAGATATGAATAACATTGAAGTTTGGTATACTTAAATGCAGCTGATATGTTGAATTATAGCTATTTATGCAGGAGAAAATTAAATATTTTTGAGAAAAAATGTCTTTTAAAGTTTTTGATATACGACACTGATTGATAAAATGTAACATCCAAAATAATATACTTTTAAAATATTATTTTTTTATTTTTTTTTAATTACAAAGGAATTTGTTTATACAAAATTTGCCAGATTATTTGCAACTTTTTATATTAAATGAATACATTGAGTTATATTGGGGGTGATTTTAGATAAAATAAATAAAATAAAATAAATACAAACTATCTAATAATAAAAAATTATATTCAGGATAATTATAATAAAATTATTAAAAATAATTTATATATATATATATATATATATATATATATATATATATATATATATATATATACACACACATTACATTGCACCTTGCACATTGAGCACATTGCATCTCAATTAGATTCTGATCAGGACTCTAACTAGGCCACTACAAATTCTTCATTTTGTTTTTCTTTAGCAATTCAGCAGTTGATTTAAAAAAAGATCTAAATCCAATAAAATAAAATAAAAATTTTGACTTTAATTTGTAAAATAAGAAGAAGAAGAAGAAGAAGAAGAAGAAGAAGAAGAAGAAGAAGAAGAAGAAGAAGAAGAAAAAGAAGAAGAAGAAGTAGAAGAAGAAGAAGCAGTGCTGAGCCAGAATGAGCAAAGCAGTCCAGAGGCAGAATGAGAAAAGCAGTCCAGAGGCCAAAAGCAACAAGGTTAGTAGCAGGATCAGACCAAGTGAAACACTGAGATTTTGAATTCATTTGAAGTGTTTCACTTACATTATCAGACAATCATGAAAACAATTAATGTATAAATTATTTATTGGGTTAAAACTTTTGACTAATAGGTGGTAGTTATAAAAGGAGTTACAAATGTGATGTGTTGTTAGGTGACAATGAAGTTTTTAATAATATTTCAAATATTTTGAACCTTTCTTCATTCAGTATTACAATTTTGTGCTAGAAAAGTATGCAAATAGCAGCTCATTTTCATATTTAAAAGGTAACATTTTAGAAAAGTTCTAATAAAAAAATAAAAACTCTAAACAGTACAGTACTAAGGCAACAGGAGAAGTATGGTGAAAAAAATGTGTTAATTCCCCTCTCTTCACCTGCAGAGTGTTGTCTTGAAGGCTGCTCTGAGTGCAAGTATGTATGTGTGTGTGTGGTCTTCGTGAATGTTGGAGGATAGAGGATGGCTGTGGTTGAGCTCAGGCTGAGGGTAATGAAGCATCAGGAGCACCTGCGGCCCACTGTGGATGGAGCAGCTGAGAACTGCTGGCCCTCATAGGGAGTCGAGCAGAGATCAGCGGCCGACCCAAAGCTTTCCGGCCGGGCCAAACTCACAGTCCGGCCCGCTTGCCAAAATGAGCTTCAGCGGCCACCAGGCTCTTCCAGCTCCCGCTTCATTCGATTTGGCGATATTGGGATCTGACAGCAAGCTTCTGGATACTGTACACAGGGCTAAAAGCTGCCAGATGATGTGGGTCATGTCCTGTATGGCTGATTCTGCATGTATGTGGAAGCACAGGTGGAAACCCATGTGGCAGTTCACTGATGTTACAGATGCTGCTGTCAGGCTGAATATTGAGACCAGGCATTAGGCAAGTAGTATACCAGAGAGAGGTTAGATGGTATGAAGAAATGAAAAAGTAATCTTTACATAATATTAATTCAAGTATAAACTTTTCATTTTATGTAATTGTTTTTGTAAAAAGTATATATTTAGTAGAAAATAATAATTTGGACAATGTACACATTTATGAGTTCATATATATATATATATATATATATATATATATATATATATATATATATATATATATATATATATATATAAACTAATGCAATGACTGTATGGTAACCATCAAGGTATTGTGATTAGTGCTGTAAAATATAAATGTTTCTTTATAATTTAAAATGGCATCTTTACAATTTAAACGGCATCATTACAATTTAAAACGCCATCATTACAATTTAAAACAGCAAGTTTACAATTTAAACAGCATCTTTACAATTTAAAACGGCATCGTTACAATTTAAAACGGCATGTTTATAATTTAAAATGGCATCTTTACAATTAAAATTGCCATTTTTACAATTTAAAACAGCATCTTAGCAATTCAAAGCTCCGGTTTTACAACTTAAAACAGTATGTTTTACAATTTAAAGTGTCATCTTTACTGTTTAAAAGTCATCTTTACAATTTAAATTGACATTTTCACACCTAAAAACAGCATATTTATAATTTAAAACGTCATCATTACAATTTAAAATGGCATGTTTAGAATTTAAAATGGCATCTTTACAATTTAAATGGCATCTTTACAATTGAAAATGTCATCATTAAAATTTAAAACGGCATGTTTACAATTTAAAGCGACTTTTTTACAATTTAAAAAAGCATCTTTACAATTCAAAGCGACTTTTTTACAACTTAAAACAGTATTTTTACAATTTAAAACGTCATTTTTACTAATTAAATCCATCTTTACAATTTAAAGTGTCATTTTCACACCTTAAAATGCCATCTTTACAATTTAAAATGGCATCTTTACAATTTAAAGCGGCATCTTTACAATTTAAAGCGGCATCTTTACAGTTTAGAGCCGCATCTTTACAATTTAAAACGGCATCTTTACAATTTAGAACGGCATCTTTACAGTTTAAAACAGCATCTTTACAATTTAAATGGCATATTTACAATTTAAAACGAGATCTTTACAGTGTAAAATGGCATATTTACAGTTTAAAACTTTATCTTTACAACTTAAAATTGCACCCTTACAGTTTAAAACCATATTTTTACAATTTGAAACGGCATCTTTACAATTTAACCAGCATCTTTATAATTTAAAACAGCATCTTTACAATCTAAAATTGCCCCACTCATCTTTAAAGAATTGTTGCAATTTAGGCACATTGGAGGGTTTTCATGACCACTGCATCTCAATTAGATTCAGATCAGGACTTCAACTAGGCCATTCCAAAGTCTTTTGTTTTTCTTTAGCCATTCAGAAGTGGATTTGCAGATGTGCTTTGGATCATTGTCCTGCTGCAGTTTGGAACTCTGCCATGCATAGCAATTTTGTCCAGTCATGAACACTAACCTTAACTGAAACAAGTTAGGCCTGCAGTTTAAAAGCAGATGTTGTTATGAGGTCTTCTGTGACCAACTGAATAAGTTGTTGCAGTGCTTTTGGGGTAAATTTTATCGACCACTCCTGGGAGGATTCTCCAGTGTTTCATAATTGTGCTATATGAAGTCATTGTGGTTTGCTGCAGTCCCAAAGGCAGGCAGTGAAGATCACTGATTTTTTTTTAAAAATCAGACCTTAAACTGTGACATATCTGGTGTGTCTGTGCTATGTTGTCCCATGTGCTGTGCTCCATGTGCTTTATGTTTGGAACAATCCTTTGTTCTGTTTTCCAAACGTTTGTTAGTGTTAAGCATTTCCACCTGTGTTCCACCCCTGTTTGTGATTAGTGTAATCATGTCCTGTGTATTAATAGTCCTGTGTTTTGTAAAGTCCAGGGTCAGTCCGGGAGGGCCGGTGTCCTGGAGAGTTTAGCTCCAACCCTAATAAAACACACCTGAACCAGCTAATCAAGCTACTAGATATACTAGAAGCTTCCTAGGAGGTGTGTTGAAGCAAGTTGGAGCTAAACTCAGCAGGACACCGGCCCTCCAGGACCGAGTTTGGACACCCCTGGTTTAGTCCTTCGTCTGGTATTAAATTGTCATGAAGTGTCATAAACCCTTGTGATTCCTGCGTGTCGATGTTTCAGTGAGTGGTTTGTAAATAAATATGTGTTCTTTTCATAACTCTTGCGATCCCCTGCATTTGTGAGTGAGCTGACATGACATAAACGTGACAACTTTATAATGGAAAGCCCTCACTGGCTGGCTGAAATTAAAAGTCAGTGTGCATATGCCTCATTGTACACAATTTACCTCACTGATATCTTACTGATTTCAACTGTCCACTTCCAACAAACACTTGAATAAAAAATAAATAAAAAATAAAAAAACGCCAATTTCATCCAATGTTTGCCTGTGGCACTGTTTGACTATGGTAATTCTCCAGTCTGTTGTCTCAGTTGAACGCCAAACTGACTGAGGCTGTTTACACACCCAAATAAGGTCAACAGAAAGCCAAGACATTACACAAGTAGCCAAATAATGGCTTTTCAAACTGTGGCCCAAGGTGAGAATAAAAAACAGTTATTAAATTATATCATTTACAATATCATGCTCAATAAAAAAAAAAAACGTAAATAAATAAAACAAATAGGTGGATTTGAAGTATCTGACATATTTGCCACCAAAACACACTCACACTCTTGTGACTTCATTAAAGACTCCTCCAATAGTTCTGCAGTTAAGCAGATGCTGCGGTAGGCCTCTGACTGACAGCCAAGACTCTCAGACAGCAGCAGATTGTTAGCACATTTAAATACAACACCTTTCAGCATTTTTACACGACAGCGCAGCCGGCATTTCACTTAATGTTTTGTCAGTGTGATATATAGAGAACATCCCTGACAGAAGCAGAGTTAAGCTGACATTTGCTGTTCTGACTGAAGAATAGTTGAGGACTGAGACCGCCGACACGCAGCACGCATTTACATTTTGAGTTTTCTGTCGTTAACTGGCAAAAATAAACATAAAATATAGACACTTTTTTTTTTGACTGTTGCTCTGAGCATAAGAAATTCTACATTTGCTTTAATAAATATTGACCTTGGTTCAATTCATGCTTCTTCAATTCTGTGATGTTTAAAACTATAAAGGGCACCTATTTTACCCCTTGTACAAGATGTAAGATAAGCCTTTGTTGTCGCCAGAGTCTGTGTCTGTAAAGTTTCAGCTCAAAATACCCATCAGATTATTTATTATAGCCTCTAGAATCTGCCCAATTTGGTGTCTGAGTACAGTGTAGCTGTTTTTGTAGCCTGTGGCTTTAAATGCAAATGAGCTGCTTCTTCCTGCCCACCTTTCTCATTAGTCTGCTTCTCATGTGTTATGTCAGATAAACAGCAGTCAGTGACAGAGACAGACTCAGATAAGGCTGAAATACAGCTCATTAGACATAAAAAAGTTTATTGCATGCATTTGCGGTGAAGTTTATTTAAGCCTTTCTGACACGGTGAGTCTCACACAAATGTTGTTTACAGTTGAAGTTCCTTTGTAAAGTGGTTAAGAATTAGACAGCTCTTTTACTGTCTTTATTACAAACATGCAGTTGTAAAAAAGTTTTAAACTTATAAAACATCTAACAATCACACAGAGTTTTACGAAATATTTTAATTAGATTAGATTAGATTAGATTAGATTCAACTTTATTGTCATTACGCATGTACAAGTACAATGCAACAAAATGCAGTTTAGGTCTAACCAGCAGTGCAATAGTAGCAAGTGCAGGATACAGGAATAAGTTATAAAGTGCAGTTATAGAAAAAACTATGGTGATATTTACAGATGGATGTACTATGAACATTATTTACAGGTTGGATAAGCTATGAACAGATTTACAATATATGAATATATGTGCAGGTATATTGTAAATTTTATTGTAAATTATAATCCCAGTGTGGAGAGGTAAGCATGGTCGAACACCCAATAAAGGGGGAGAGCATGCTCAGAGCCCGGCGGCTAATCAGCAGGCCAATCAGAAATAATAAGCAACACCTGTTTATTTTAGTGATTGGGCCGGAGAGACACCCGTCTTAAGGAGAACGGGAGGAACAGTCGGGAGAGAGAGCTGAGCTGAACGACGACCACACAGTGGGAGCTGTCCTTTGCATTTAAAAATAAAAATAAAAGTCTGTTACTTACCTCAACGCCGACTCTGTCTTCTTCTTCCCACACAAAGAACCTTTGTTACACCGTTTCATTTATTCATTCATTTTCTTTTTGGCTTAGTCTCGAAATTAATCCGGGGTCGCCACAGCGGATGCCCTTCCAGCTGCAACTTATCACCAGGAAACATCCATACACACTCATCGACTATAGAGCATTTAACCTACCCAATTCACCTGTATGTCTTTGGACTGTGAGGGGAAATGGAGCACCCGGAGGAAACCCATGTGAATGCAGGAAGAACATGCAAACTCCACAGAGAAACAATAACTGACTCAGCTGAGGCTCGAACCAGAGACCTTCTTGCTGTGAGTTGACAGCATTACCTACTTTGTCACTGCGTCGCCAATTGATCATTATTTACAATAATTTTAGCTTCTCAGTGCAGAAATGTAGTGACCACAAGCTTTTAGCCACTTGAGGAAGTGTTCAAGTGAACTACTCTTTAATGAAAAAAGGAAAACAAATTAGAAAAAAATAATATAAATTAATTTCTATGTAAAAAAAAATGATTGCAGAGTGCATTGCTATTGTGGACACAAGGAGGTAAATCTCTGTGTCAAGTTCTGGCACATTCAGTATGTCCTAATAGAGACTGTAGATCTGATTTGATCGACACTGACATTTGCGTATGGCTATTGTGCATGTATGTGTGTGCACAGTGTTGTGCTCGACCATCTGCAGTCTCTGTAGGGAATGAAGTGCGGAAGAGTTCAGCCAAGAGTCCACAAGAAACACGTGAATCATTAACAACCTCTTGACCAGCAGAGACTTCTGGGAAGGTGCCAGTGACTTCTGTAGTGGTTCATTTGCTGTCCTGTCTGCTCTCTCTGTGCTCATTGTCGATGTCTGTCAGCTGTGTTGTGTTTTCCATTATTTTTATGGCTTCTTTGCCTTTGTTAAATAGGACAGTGGAGAAGAGAGGAGTGAGAAATGACCCCAAAACAGATTTAAATTCACTAGTGTTACTGGAAGTAATCGCACTGTGTTCACACTCTGGCCATCACCACACTAATATGTTTTCTTTTTGAAAACAGTCCAAAGTGGATAAATTGAAAACACTGTTTTCGTGTTGCAGTGAGGACTGTGAAAATGGAGGCTTTTGATGATGAATGGTAATGTAACGCAGTCATGTGACCAATTCAGCTAACAGGAATACAGAACATTTAATATGAGCTTTTGTTCAGTGGCAGAAACAGATGACAATTGTGACATTTTGCCAAACGTTTCAAAGAGATGGAAAGTAAATAAAGGCCAGGCAGATATGACGCAGGTAAAAGCTTCTTACATCTGTGTGCATGTGCAGTATTGAATGAAAGCATTATCAGTGATTTTAGTGTGTATGACCAAAAGAATTGAAAACTACAGCGTGGACAGAGCGTTTTTAGATTTATCCAGATTAGTGTAGACCAGAGATGGGCAAACTCGGTCCTGGAGGGCCGGTGTCCTGCACAGTTTAACTCCAACACTAATCAAACACACCTGCTCATAGATTTCTAGTGATCTTGAAGACATTGATTGGCATGTTCAGGTGTTTTTGACTAGTGTTTTAACAAAACTCTGCAGGGACACCGGCCCTCGAGGAGCAAGTTTGCCCATCCCTGGTGTAGACGTAACCTGAAAATTTCAAAGGTTAAAGTGCACTTTAACTACCTAAATGATGCATTATTTATTAAGTGTAATGTTTAATTAGTACACTCAGATATTACATGACTGATTAATTATATAGTGGAAGAGGCGGTGCTTTTAAACTCCAATAGTGCTCAAATACCGAGAAAGACCGGGCTTTTAGACTCCTATACTGAAAGAGGCAGGACATTCAGGCTCAAATAGTGATGAGGCGGGGCTTTCAGACTCAAATAAAGGAAGAGGCGGGACTTTCAAACTCCTATACTGGAAGAGGTGGGGCTTTCAGGCTCAAAAAGTGGAAGTGGCGGGGTTTCAGACTCCAAAAATGGAAGACACAGGGCTTTCACACTCCAAAATTGGAAGAGGCGGGGTTTTTAGAATCAAATAGTGGAAGAGGCAGAGCTTTCAGACTCAAATAGTAGAAGGGGGCTTTCAGACTCACATCAGAGCAGAGGCAGGGCTGTCAGACTCCAATCGTGGAAGTGGTGAGATTTTCAGAATCAAATGGTGGAAGAGGCGGGGCTTTCAGACTCAAACAGTGGAAGGGAAGCTTTCAGACTCAAACAGTGGAAGGGGGGCTTTCAGACTCAAACAGTGGAAGGGAAGCTTTCAGACTTGAATCGCAGAAGAGGCGGGGCTTTCAGACTCAAATAGTGGAAGAGGTGGTATTTTCAGACTCAAATAGTGGAAGAGGCGGGGCTTTCAGCCTCATATAGTGGAAGAGGGGGACTTACAAACTTAGTGTGGTTTATTCATAAACTAATTTCGAGAGGATCACGTGCTTATAATCAACACGGCTGGCTCCTTGTTAGCTCCATAATCAGCCCTATTAGATGATTACGGAAGCATTATAAATAACCTGAGTTTTCCACTCCAGTTATCTTCGTCTTGAAGCTCCCCCCCTTCCACCCCTACATCCTCCCACTTTTTCTGATCGGGCGACACGGTGGCCCAGTGGCTAGCACTGTTGCCTCACAGCAAGAACACCGCTAGTCCAACCCATCGGGCTGGTTGGTGTTTCTGTGTGGAGTTTGCATGTTCTCCCCGTGTTCGCGTGGGTTTTCCCCGGGTTCCCCGGTTTCCTCCCACCGTCCAAAAACATAAACCATAGCAATCGACTAAAACAAATTATCACCCAATACAACCTGAGTTTACACTTCTCACGGTGACAAGCAGGGGAGTTCTCGAGACCTACCTGACCTCGAATTCCCCTCTCGCCCTTCTAACGGGAGGGAGCCCCGGGCTCGAGGATATTACGAGCTCAGGGCTCTCTCCCGGGACAGCATGCCAAATACGCTTTATTGATTATCAGCTAAGTGTGAACTCTTGAAAATAGTGTACGATGCTGGGTTTTCAGATTCAAAGAGTGGAAGAGGTGGGGATTTCAGACACATATAGCGGAAGAGGTGGGGCTTTCAGATTCAAATATTGGAAGAGGTGGAGATTTCAGACTTAAATAGTGGAAGAGGTGGGGCTTTCAAACTCCTATACTGGAAGGGGTAAGGTTTTCAAACTCAAATAGTGAAAGAGGTAGGGCTTTCAGACACAAATAGTGGAAAAGGCTGGTTTTCAGACTCAAATATGGAAAAGGAGGGGCTTTCAGATTCAAAAAGAGGAATAGGTGGAGCTTTCAGACTCAAAGTGGAAGAGGCAGGGCTTTCAGACACAAATACTGGAAGAGGCATGGTTTTCAGACAAATAGTGAAAGAGACTCAAATATGGGATAAGGTGGGGCTTTCAAACTCCTATACTGTAAGAAGTAAGATTTTCAAACTCAAATAGTGAAAGAGGTGGGGCTTATGGACTCAAAAATAGGCAGAAGTGGGGCTTTCAGACTCAAATAGTGGAAAAGGCTGGTTTTCAGACTAAAATATGGAAAAGGCGGGGCTTTCAGACTCAAATAGTGGAAGAGGCGGGGCTTTCAGACTCCAATATTGGGAAGAAGTGGGGCTTTTAGGCTCTAAAATTCAAAGAGGTGGATCTTTCAGACTCCAACATTGGAAAAGGTGGAGATTTCCTACACCAGTAGTAGAAAAAGTGGGGCTTTCAGACACCAATAGGAGAAATGGTGTGGCCTTCTGACTTCAACAGTCACATAGGCGGGGCTTTTAGAGTCCAATATTAGAAAAAGTGGGGCTTTCTTTCAGGCTCAAACAGTGGATCAGGAAGAATGTGGAAGGGGTAAGTGCTGTGTAATTAAACCTGCAATATTTGAGCATATTAAGAGTCCCACATGTTTTGTTTTTTTTTTTGGTAAATAAATGCAACAAGTAGACAGTTAAGGTGCACTTTAATTTTTTGTTGTTGTTGTTTAATTTGCAGTGTGAACACAGTGCGATTACTTCCTGTAACACTAGTGAATTTAAATCTGTTTTGTGGTCATTTCTCACTCTTCTCTCCTCCACTTTCCTATTTAACAAAGACAAAGAAGCCATAAAATAATGAAAAGCACAATACAGCTGACAGACATCGACAATGGGCACAGAAAGAGCAGACAGGACAGCAAATGAACCACTACAGAAGTCTCTGCAGGTTAAGCCTCCAATAGGTTCCATCAGATTTAAATCACATAATAGCATTATAAAGTGCACTATTGAGCACACAGCTTATAAGTACACAGTGTATTAATGTAAAGTGCTTTAAAGCAACTATGCTGTAAAACACTTGTTTTTTTTTTGTTTTTGTTTTTTGTTATTGCAATGGTAACTGAGGAATAAACTCTAAAGCATCTGCGTCTTACGTATTAGAGATGTATTAGAGGGAGCAAGGGCTCATTTGCATTCAAAGTGAAACACATGAAAACTGAGAATTTACTTAAGGTCTCTTAAATGTAGTTTTTTAGCTGTATATCAGTAACAGTAGAACCAGCATTAACATCAGTAACTTCTTGTTGAATTTTATGAAACTGTCTGATGCAACCGTACAAAAGATCTTGCAGCGGAAAAATAATACAGAACTGAACTGAATATCACAGACATACACTACTCTGACTACCAAATTTTTAGATATATCACATAACTGGAAAAAACACACAATTTGGATGGGTTGTGGATATTCCTGTGGGATTAGCACAACTCCAGTCAAACAGATGATGCAGACACTTAACAATAATTAAACCACGAGAGCAGCTTTGACAGAAAGAGTCCTATTTGAGCCTAACGACTGCGACAGAGAACATTTGTCAAGACAACATCGCAAATGAACAAGAGGGCTCCCAGGTTAAATCAACGATGTAAACAGAAGCGAATCACATCTCTTTTGAAATGAGCTGTTAACGCAGAAACAATGGACAAGACGGGCCCATCTCTCGGAGAACACATTACGCCTTAATGGAACTGAAGGAATTTTTTTCAGCTGGCACAGTGACTTTGGCACCAACTTACGCTGATTAACAATTTACACGTTTATAGATTGTGCTGGCTTTTCTGCATTGGAGACGATGAGATTGTTGAGCTGGGAAGAGTGGAGTATTGCTGGAATTCATCTGACCTTGGATTCAGTCAGGCAGAACTGGTGGAGCCAGTCAGAAATAAACAAAGCCAAATGCCAGAGTATTCAGCAACTGATTAGAGCAGAGAGCGATGGGGGGATCATATCCACTGATACACCACCTGGGTGCAGTGTTCACAAAACACCAATAACACACTCTCCAGAGTCAAGAGTCAGATCCACACAGGAGACCCGCGGCACTCTGTACACTTTTGATACTTTTTCTGGGAGGAATTTTTATATATTTTTAAGAAAATGTTTTGGACTAAAAGTAGATCCTGACATTAAAATGCATCAAATTGCACTATTGTTTAGTGTATAAAGTAAAATAAAAAATAAATGAAATAAAAAAAAACACTAATCTGAACATAAATAATCACAAAAATGTACGCGAATAAATTCAGCAACAATGCAATAAAATGATCAGAATTTATATTAGACGTTTACATTGCTATAAAATAAATAATTATAAATTAAATGAATAATAATAAATAAGCATATTCAATATAAATAAATATGAAAGAAATCACCTTTACTAAACAGTCAACTTGCCTGGAAAAGTTTAAGGTAAATCAATCGGAATCTAAGAAGAAAATATGACAATTTAATGAAAAATATATATATTATTTTAATAAAATATTTTTGTATATGTTTTTTTAAATAAATTTATTTAAATTAAATAAAATAAATCTAAGCTAAAACCATAAAATATAAAAATAAGTTTAAAAATATACAGTATCAGAATTTTTTTGCAATATGCAATATGCAATAACATTTACAACAGTGGTGGCCTTTAAATTTCACTAATTAAATAAATGGCTGTGAGCTTTAAAAAATTATAAATAAATAAAATAAAAAATATATTTTTAAATAGTTGACTTGTCTGAAAAGGTTTTAGGTAAATCAAATGAAATCTACAAGGGAAAAAATTAATGAAAATACATTAATTGTTTTAAAGCATTTTAAATATCAATAATTTAAAAAAAACATATGGTAAATCAAATAAATTCTAAGAGGGGAAAAAATAAAATTGACAAATTAAAAATACATTAATGTATTACAATCATGTTAAAAACCATAATAAAAACGTAAAAAAACAAAACATTTTTTTTTTTTAATTTATTCGATTAACCTAAAACCACAAAATATAGCTTGAGGTGAGCATTAGACTTTTCGAGTTTTTGGAGCCTAAACTTTCAAAACTAATACTATACATTAGTTCTGTGATGTAATAAAATAATCAGAGGTTATATTATCAACACTTGCATTGCTTTAAAATAAAATAAAATAAAATAAAATAAAATAAAATAAAATAAAATTAAATTAAATTAAATTAAATTAAATTAAATTAAATTAAATTAAATTAAATTAAATTAAATGTAAAATACACCTTTAAATAGTTGACTTGTAAAATATAAATCTAAAAGGGGAAAAAAATTAAACTGACAAATTAATTAAAAATACACTTAATCATTTAAAAATGCAATTATTCAACAAACTTAAAATATAGCTTGTTTCCAGAAAAAAAAAACATTCTTTTCTTAAAATTTGCCTAATTAAATAAATGGAGGTAAGCTTTAGACAGCTATTTTTTTTTATTATTTTACTGATCCAAAACTTTCAACAAAATCTCAGGCCAATTTGTAACTTTTGGATTCAGTGGCTAATTCGTATGAATTTGTATGATCCAATTCGTACAATTTAGTACGATTTGCCCATCACCCAATGATGGTTGGTGTTAGGGGTGGGGTTGGGTTGGGTGCCACGTCTCCTTTTTAAAACTGTACATTTTCATACGACTGAACTTGTACGAATTAGTCATTAAACTGACAAAACGTAAAATTCTTAAGTTTCCTCGTGAGATCAGGCTAAAACTTTTGAGGAGTAACTTTCCTAAACCTAAGCTAAACATCAGTTCTGTGGTGTGAGAAAAGTTCTTACATTGAGGCTGCTGTTAAGTACCATATCCAATGCATGTTTGTCAGAGAGAAAAAAAGTGTGAAAAAATATATAATGACTGAGTGCAAAGGTCAACAACCAAAATCAGATGTAAAACAATATCATATTGAAGTGTTCATCCAATTACTAACACTCTCTGTCTGTCCATCTCCCCCTCTCTCTTAGGCTCCACCATGTGTGTTTGTTGTAAAGAACACAGAAGCGACAGAGATTTATTATCCGCACAAGCGTATTAGTCCACAAGTCTCTTCTCCCACTCTCTGGGCTGCTCTTCACACATATATCTCCAGCTATTTAATTAGCTGAATGGCCAATAAATCCAGTAGCTCTTTTCTCGCTTGTTTTTGAAGCCACGCTCATTATGAAGCCTGGATGTGTCTTCAGGCCACTGACACAAATCACAGATACAGACCAAACTAAAACCTCAACAGCATCATTAACTGCAAAGCAGCCTTTTTACAAGAACACGCTTGATTCAATCATTGCCACATCTGATATGTGTATTGCACAATAAAAGTCCTGATGTGACGGGCAATTTATTGAGTCGTAAGGGACGTGCTGCTGACGTAGGAAGCACTGTTAATTGTGTATTTGTGTGTTTCTTATGACTGTGCAAACATTTAAATCAATGAGCAATATTTAAATCAATGAGCAAACTCGGAACACTTCACTGGCGGCGACTCTCTTCCCAGGGGATGCTGAGCTCTCGCAGCATCCTGAACGTTTTAGAACTGTTATATCGCACTTTGTAAAGAAACTGGTCTGGCAGATATCGCATTTTGTGAAAAAATACATTTTGTAGTTGGCCTAAAATGTACATTCTTAAATGTTATTGGTATAAGGTAAATCTGAACAGTGATTTCCAATAATAAAATACAAATGTCAAAATATGGCGTTTATCACGTTTTGCAACCCTCTTCATATATAAAACTACAATTCCCATCAGCCTAGGTGTGGCCATCATCCTTTGCGGTCTGTTGTCGCTACAGATCCTGTAATGCGGAAATGGAGTGTGCTGCTAGTAGCGGGGAAGAAAAAGAGCTGGTAATGATCGAACCTAAAGCGGGTTTTAAATCGGATGTGTGGAAGCGTTTCGGTTTCTCTCTAAAAGATACGAGAAAGGAGAAAAGGTGACAGACAAAAAAAAAAAAACTGGTATGCAGGCACTGCCAGACTGTGGTGAAATATAAGTCGGGGAATACGACTAAAAAGAGTCATGGGGACTGCAGAAACACAGCACACTGTTCAGATTGATGCAGACATTGACTTGTACCACAAAGAGACCTCGATCTCACTCATGGCTTGTCCTCTCAAGTGGGGGAAAGACAATGCACAACGTTACCCACTGCTGTCAACCTGGGCCAAGTTATATCTCTGTCCCAGAAACCTCAGTCCCAAATGAGAGGGTTTTTTTTTCTGTTGCAGGGGACATTGTAAATACCCAGACCACCAATTAACACCAGATTATAGTTATATGATAATTGTCCTTAAAACCCATCTCTATCTAAGTGAGTGAGTGAGTGATTAAATGTTGAATGTGATGAGTTTTCAACAATACTAAATTGAAACTTTATTTTTTTACATGGTTTAATATTTTTTTCTTATTAAAATTGAAAAATTTAAGTTAATGTTTCAAAGCTTACAGATAGATGGCTAATTTGTATGTCATTGACACTTTTGGCACTTTTTTGGAGTATTTTCATTAGTTTTGTTTTTCCTGTAAATGATTCAATAAAAACCATACCGTGCCATTCATACCGAGGTATTACCATACCGTGAAATTCTGATACCATTACATCCCTAATATATATATATATATATATATATATATATATATATATATATATATATATATATATATATATATATATATATATATATATATATATATATATATATATATATATATGAATATACTGTATATACATGCATAAATTGGGTAGGCTAAATATATATATATATATATATATATATATATATATATATATATATATATATATATATATATATATATATATATATATATAGCTATGTTTTTATGCTACTTTAATCAAATTTTCAAGTTTAATCAATTCAATTTGTTTAAAAGTTAAAATTGTACATTTAATTTAATTCAGTGTAAAGGAGCATTTTTTTGAGTTTACTTATAACAAAAAGAAACAAATAAAATAAGTCTGTAGTCATTTTACAGTAACCATCTGTCATTAATTGAACAATTAATGCATTTGCACTGTTTTTCCTGCAATCACTTTGGTGGCTTTGAGTGATTGTCCGTAACAAATGCAGTCTACTCAAATTATAATTTAGCAACACGTTATATTAACTCAGAAAACGGTGTCAAAGTCCTTCTAATGCTTCAAAAATGTCACAAATTTGCTCAAAAAACACTTGTGTTTTGTATTGTTTGGATAGAGTGATCTGCTTGAAGAATGATGGAAGATGGTGTTTGTCTGTCAGAAGTGTGCATACAGTACATCCCATGACCACCAAAGCACGACCAAGCCTCGTCCAAGAAAAAAAAAAAAAAGCATGTGTGCACTTCTGCTTGACCTAATGAATTGTACGTCTGGGCTTTGACAGATTGAGTTGCATCATTTAGAGCGCAATGAGCTGCCAACAACCTCATTGCTGGATGACATATGTGTGTTAACCCTCCCAATGGCAGACGGATCGCCATGAAGAGCTTCAACAGGTTCTAACGCTTATCTAATGCTCGAGACGGGCATGAAAAGCACATTCCCACATAGAAAATGCAGGTCCTCGGCCTACTCGATGCTGGCTAATCTTCCATTAGCATACATTAAGCGTATCCACTCTGAATCTCTGCACTAATAGGAGCTGCTTTGAATGGCATTTAGACCCACCAATCTCCTGGCATCATTTAGGGGCAGTAAAGGTAAAAAGCCCGTGGGCAAGAACTCATAAAACACTTAGTGCTCACTAAAAGTTAAACACTTGCTTATGGGATTTTACATCACCGATCACTCTCTCGACTCGCGCACTATTAAGACTCGTAAAGCCTTTCATGCACAGTCACTTCTGCAGAAAACTTCTCTTAACATGGAGAGACCTTTTGATTAAGAGATAATTTAAAGGAACGCTTCACTTTTTGGGAGAAAATTTGCTAATTTTATAACTCCGCAAGAGTTAAACAGTGAAGTTTTATCATTTTGAATCCATTCAGCTGATCTCTGAGTCTGTGAGGAGCACTTTTAGCTTAGCATAGATCAATGAATTGGATTAGACCATTAGCATATCACTAATTAACATGGGTATAGGAGGCGCAATTATGTTATGTAACATTGTTATATAGTTACTTAGCTGGGGACTATTTTCAGGTGCTGCATAATATCATTGTCCCTACTACAGCCATGGTACTGCAGCAAGATCCTTGATTGTTACGCCAGAATGAGAGTATAGTTCCTAGCCATATCGGCCTAGAAAGTATCAACTTTTCATTTTTCGTCAACCTTTTTACACAATCTAACTACAGAAAGTGGCTCTAATTAGGAAAATCCTTTTATTTTATTTATTTTTTTGAGTGAGATGCTAATGGTCTAATCCGATTCAATGATTTATGCTAAGCTAAACTGAAAGTGCTCCGCCCAGACCTGGAGATCCTCTGAATGGATTGGAATCAACAGAAACAAGTGGGAGTTTATATATATATATATATATATATATATATATATATATATATATATATATATATATATATATATATATATATATATATATATATATATATATATATATATATATATATATATATATATATATATATATATATATATATGTATGTATATATATATATATATATATGTATATATATATATATATATATATATATATATATATATATATATATATATATATATATATATGTATATATATATATATATATATATATATATATATATAATTTTTTATTTATTTATTTATTTATTTATTTATTTATTTATTTATTTATTTATTTATTTATATATTTGTTTAATCATTCATTCATTTAAAGTGTTGTTTTATACAAATCTTTGAAATATTTGCATAAGACGTGATTGAAGCCATTTTTAAAACTCAGATGTATTTAGTTCTGTAGGAAGACATTAGAGTCTGACACGGATGCTCTCATGGGTCTCTTAAGTAAGTGTGTGTTTGGCTTTGCTGATGGAAAGCTATTACACACTCATTAGTTCTTCTTCAGTGGTTTGGGAATGACACACAGCTGACCCGCTTCACCTCCAAACACACAACCCTGCTGAAGATGGATCCATTCCCTTTTCTTATTTGCAAACCATTTTCTTATTTTGTCTCTCATAGTGATGTGAAATATTTACATACTAGAAATGAAAGTAATCGACTCAAAAAAATACAAAATAATTACTCATTGGACTAACAATTTTATTGAGGGCAGGATTTCCATTTAGTATTGTAAATATATTTAGCACCAACTCAAAAAATATATATTAATTTACACGATATTGCAATTACTGCTCTAAATTAAGTTTTTTTAAATGTTCTTTTCAAACTTTTTTCCTCCATTGAACACAATATATATTTAATTTATTAAATATTTTAAATATTTTGGAACAGTAAACCTGTCAGGCTAAATTATTCAAAGAAATCATTGTCTTCATTAGTATATATATATATATATATATATATATATATATATATATATATATATATATATATATATATATATATATATATTGGGTAGGCTATTTTGGGTAGGCTAAATTGTCCGTAGTATATGAGTGTATGAGGGTGACAGGCCCAGACGATAGGCCGGCCGGAATGTGTAAAAAAAAGTCGTTATTATATGGACAAGTCTAAATGGAGGATATATATATGTAAATATATAATATATATATATATATATATATATATATATATATATATATATATATATATATATATATATATATATATATATGTATATTTAAAAATTAAATATACCTTAGGAATGGTACAACAGAATATTTTTAATGATTTTAAAACCTTGACTTTTCTAAACTGTGCTAAACCTTGAAACTGGTTATCGTCCCATGCCTAACCCAGAGTCTAATTAGTCTAAGACCAAGACTGGGTACAAATGTATTCGATACAACAGTGATCATGTTTGATATCTGTTCACACATAGTTACATTCTGGACTATACCAAACTAAAAAGTTCATTCATTCCACCACATTTAGCTCAGATTATGAAAAAAACGTTTTTCTTGAAATCATATTTTTAGTTAAATATGTTTAGGTGATTAAATTCGATTTTAGTGATGTCTTTTACATAAACTTTTATATTAAACTTTGAAAGTAATTAAAGTTAAATTAGTTCGCATTTTTGCACAGTAAGTTTTCTCCATTTAATTACAAGTCAAGCTTGAGACATTATGTTCAAATAAATATCCATTTCTAATTTTTTTTTCACTAAAAACTTCTCTCCGTTCTCTCTCTGTGCTGCGAAAGTTATTTACAATGACATGCTTGTGTTGCTCTTTAAAGGGCACCTATTTTACCCCTTTTTCAAGATTTAATATAAGTCTCCAGAACGTGTCTGCAAAGCTTCAACTCAAAACACACATTAGATTATGTATTATACCTTTAAGAATATTGGAACTTTCAGCTCTGAGCACATTGTAGCTGTTTTGTTACGAATGCCTTTGCTAGATCTCCCCACCCTCAGATTTCCACGTGCCTGTAAGAGTGTGGCTCAATCTCCGGCTGCGTCAGATAAGCAGCACAATGTCAGACATAAATGAAGCAGATCTCACGTAATGTTTGTGAGAAATACTACAGTAAGAACTTTCCAAATGATTATTTGATCTATTTGTTGAGGAGTTAATTCAAGCCTTTCTGCAACGAGTCACACACAATGTTGTTACAAAGTTACAGTGCACGCTGTTACAACTTTGCACAACAAATGTGACAGGATACCCGCTAATATTCATTGCTCTATGGACACTCATTATGTTAATTTACAAAAAAAACCTGATTTAATATCCACAAACCGGGATTAAAGTGTCTTCTTCTATAGTTGTGCTGACATTTGGCTGTGGTGATGAAGAACAGACAGTAAAAATGCTGTAATTCAATATAAACATGCACTGTTTTAAATACGATTTAACTTGTTAAACTCATTCTTGATCACTTTTTATGGTGATTGATGATCACAGCGAGCTGAACAGATCTTTTAATTCCAGCTGCTTTACGCACATTCTCTCTTGTTGATATGATTGTACATGTTATTACGGAGACATGTTGATACGTGTCTGTCAATCAATCAACTTTTATATTAAACTTTTAAAGTAATTAAAGTTAAATTAGGTTGAATTTTTGCACAGGAAGTGTTCTCTATTTAACTGCAAGTCTTCAAACCAAAGCGTTACTACAGAGACATGTAATATGCGGCTGTCAATCAAATAGGTGGGTGGGGAAACTGCACTCCTACGTCACGTTGTGGGGGGCCTCAAAATAGGAACGATTTCAATCCTATTTTTACTTCAGGAAATGGTATGACATGTTAATATGCAGCTGTCTATCAAATCAGTGGGCGGAGAAACTGCCCTCCTACATCACATTGTGGTGGGCTTCAAAATGGGAGGGATTTCAATCCTATTTCAACTTCAGGAAGTTTTATTGCATGTTAATAGGCAGCTGTCAATCAAATCGGTGGGTGGGGAAACTGCACTCCTACATCACGTTGCGGTAGGCCTCAAAATGGGAGGGATTTGAATCTTATTTTAACTTCAGGAAATTTTATGACGTTAATATGCGGCTGTCAATCAAATCAGTGGACGGGGACACTGCCCTCCTACTGTACGTCACGTTGTGGTGGGCCTCAAAATGGGAGGGATTTCAATCCTATTTTAACTTCAGAAAATTGTATAACATGTTGATACGTGGTTGTCAATCAAATCGGTGGGCGGGGATACTGCACTCCTACATCACACGTTACAGTGGGCCTCAAAATGGGAGTGATTTGAACCCTTTTTTAACTTCAGGAAATTTTAGAACATGATAATACGCTGCTGTCAATCAAATCAGTGGGCGGGGAAACTGCACTCCTACGTCACATGTTGCGGTGAGCATTAAAACGGGAGGGATTTGAACCCTATTTTAACGTCAGAAAATTTAAAAAAGAGACTTATTGTTTTTAAATCACTCCAATATAACTGGACACACTATACACAGTTCTGTCCAAACAGCTTACAAAAGATGGTTTTCATCATACAGTAGGTGCCCTTTAATCACATTTTTAGTTAAACAATTCCTGGTGATTCAATTAAATTGTGGTGATTTATTTTACGTAACTTTTATATTAAACTTTTAAAGTAATTAAAGTTAAGTTAGGTTGAATTTTTGCACAGTAAGTGTTCTCTATTCAACTGCAAGTCTTCAAACCAAAGACATTATGTTCACTTAAAAAGAATCAATTCATAAAATTGTTTTCCACTAAAAAGTTCTCTCTGTTCTGTGAAAGTTACTTACAATGACATGCTCGCAACACTTAATCCACCTCTTTAAAATTCTGAATAATCAAGTTGAAATCCCAAAAAATGTCGGAGATTATTCTGCAAAAAATAAATGTTCCACAATTCTTAATTATTTCCCCAATTTCAGTTGTTTTCCTTGTCTTTTTTTGTGTTTCTCTGCCACACAGTGCTATTTTTACCTTTAATTTAATGAACACACAATCAGCATTTATTAATATTCATGCACTCTCTCAGGGGTTATCTCTTCATAACCCCTCTGCAAAAGCGAGTGTAGATTCATGTTCCTGACAGATTCATCAAACATGGGCGGACACGCACACGGCTTCATGAATATGAGTGTTACTTAGCAACAGGTTGACTTCAGTGAAAAGGAGAGCGCAGTGTGGATGGGGGCGTCTCCGTTCCCAGCCCTAAATGAAATGATTTGGAGGCTCATCCTGAAGCCGGTGAGCAGCGGAGGTCGAGTTCACCTCCCTCGGCCGTGTCTGCAGCTCTCATGAGGCCGAGCAGGAGATGTTATTGAGTCTCAGCTTCCATTGCATTATTAAAGTTTGTGCGAGAGGAATGGGTGGCCTCAATTTTCACTCAGTATAAGTAGGGATGAGATGATTTAAACTTTTACATTTTTGTAAAAATTGCTTAGGAAAGTTTTTATTTTTTCAGATTTGCAAAAACAACAATTCTACCTCATACTATATATATGTCATTCAACTAAATAGTGTCTGATGGTGACTATTTTAATATATTAGTATTAAATTGCAAAACACATTTCCATCAATAGTTGTCCTGCATCTTTAAAGGGTTTGTTCACCTAAAAATGAAAATCCTTTTATCCGTTATTTGAGATCCAAATTCATCATAACGTTATTTTAAACTACTGTAAAGTGTTAGATATTAAATTTGCCATTAAAAATTAGATTGGCACTGTTATAAAGTGTCATAAAATTATTATTATTATTATTATTATTCATTTTATTTTTGGCTTAGTCCCTTAATTAATAGGAGGTCAACACAGAGGAATGAACCGTCAACTTATCTAGCATATGTTTTACACAACGGATGCCTTTCCTGCTGCAACCCACAACTGGGAACCACCCATACCCCTCATTCACACACATACACCATAGACAGTTTACCCTGCCCAACTCGCCTATAGTGTAGGTCTTTGGACTACAGGGGAAACCGGAGCATCGGAGGAAAGCCACAAACTCCACACAGAAATGTCAACTGACCCAACTGGGGCTCGAACCAGCGACCTTCTTGCTGTGAGGCGATCATGCTACCCACTGCGCTACTGTGACACCATTTTATTATTATTATTATTGTTGTTATTATCATTGACTTTAAATGAGAAATGTTGAGGACAAATTAATTTTGTTCTACTGAAAACAGTGATTAGAAAAATGTAGAAAAAATGACACAACTTTAATATATTGGCACACAAAAGTATTCTTAGAGCTTCACGTGATTATAATTGAGCCACTGAAGTCACGTGGATGGTTTTGACAATGTTTTTTAATTCACTTTCTAGACTTTAAACATCCTGGGACCATTGGTATCTATGGAGGATGAGAGAGCTCTTTGATTATATCGGAAAAATCTTAGGCCATTTCCACACACACAGGTATTTTATACCCAGTGTTTTCCCCGCTTTGGTTCAGCCTCATGTCATTCATGGGACTTTAGTTTATAATTGGATCACAAATTAGGAACCTGTCCACATGAATATTTTCTTCAAAACCACTTTTTTTTAACCACTTTTTTTCCACAGAAAAAAATGAAGTATCAGGTGACTGAAACTGAAACTTTCTGAAAACTTTGACCAGGGTTAAGATTTTCTGAAACTCCGGGTAGAGTGTGGTTGTGTGGACACTATAGCTTGAGTTTTTGCTTCATGATATCAGGGTGTGTGCTGTTTTCTTCTTTCTGATTGGCAAACACAGCTGGGTTTTAACAAAAGGACGCAAATGAGGCAAATTCCATATGTTTGTGGCAAACGTATCCCATATTCTGCATTGTTTGACTGTGGGATGGTAATCTGCCCGTGTTATCATTGAATTGTGTGCATTTACTTGCGAAAAATACTTATTTCCACATTTGGTGTGAACTCTGCGTATTAGTCTCATTATCTCCACATGTTGATTCGGCATGCCCTAACATACATCACAGTGCATCTTTTCAGGGTTTTTTTTTTTTCAAAACCAGGGAAAACTGTTCATAAAAACACCTGTTTGTGTATGGACATGGGCTAAGAAATTTTAGATGGAATCAGAGAGCTCTCTCATCTGGCATAAATACAACCCAGCTTCAATCTGATTACGCACCCCAAATACATTTCTGAAGAGTGCCAAATACGTCCCAGGAGCTACGCTTTTTGCAGATTTTGTTTTATTGAATCCGCCAGAGAACATTGTGTACATTTTTTCATATCTCAAATTTCTCTTGCAAGTGCATAATCCCCCAAAGGCCGCTGTCGACTGACTGACTGACGGACTAATCGATAACCTAACCCACCAACTGCCTTAAACCCAACCGATAGTGTTTTCAAAAGCACCGATTGACCCACCCACCCCCTTCCGTAAATCCAACCTACAGTGTTTTCAATAGCACCGATTGACCCGCCATCTCACTCCCCTAAGCCCAACCCTAAGTGTTTTGAAAAGCATTCCAGAAAAAGAAATACCCTCATGGCAGTCTGATTTTTACCCCTTATTCAGATTTTACCACATACTTACCCTGTTATTTACATGTTCATTTTATTTTTTGGCTTTTGTTTTTGGCTTACCTGCTTTTTGGAACTGTTCTTTGCCGGACTCGAACCCCATCGTCCCGCTCAACTCCGCTCTATGTCTCAAAGCCGCCCACGTACGCGACGAGCCACTAGACAAACTGGTAACAGCGGAAAAGCCGTCCACACGAATGTAAGTGGTCAGCTAGTAAGGGCGAAAACAAACAGCATCATACCACCCTGTAGTGTTCGTTTTAAAGAAGAAATGCAGCCAAACGTACATCTGGCTGCATAATTCACGATCTCCAGAAATGTACATAGGGCTACGTTTTCAGAATGCGCCTATGTGGCATAAATACCAATGATTCCGAGATGTTAAAAACCTAGAAAATTTTGTCAAAACCATTCATGTGACTTCAGCGGAACAATTATAAATCATGTGGAGCTCCAATAATACATCTGTGTGCCAAAATATCATAGTTGTGTCATCGGCATTTTTCTGATCACTGTTTTTAGTGGAACAAAAATAATTCATCACAAACATTTTGAATTAAATGTGTCAGTACCATAATAATAATAATAATAATAATAGTCATTTTATAGCAGTGTCATTGGAATTTAATGAGATTTAACTACATCTTAATGACAAATTTAATGTGTTCCACTTTACAGTAGTTGAGGTCAAGAAAAAAATATTAATAATTCTGTTTATGAAAGATTTATAACAAGTTATGTTGCCTTTCAAGTTGTCATGACAAAGACTCAGAGAGGTTTTGATCTCAAACAAATCGCCTTTGCATTTAAAATGGAATAACAGAGCAAATAACACTTATTAGCAGTTGTCATAAGCATACATATAATCTCTTTTATATTCACATCATGTCGTGATTATAAAGCTTTCATGACAGTCTTATAAACACCCCCTTCAGGTAAAGAGTTACTGAGTGTTCTTCAGCAGAGCTAATGTCAGAAGTAATGATTACACTTTCAATCAATTCTCTGCATTAAAATAGGTTATGCAATATACTGTATGACCAATTTTATTTATCAGAGGTCTTACAAAGTTGTTGAGTGGTTGTTATGCATCATGACATGTGATATATAAATTTTTTTAAACATCAGGTTTATTTAAATGACATCTAGACACCCCACTGATTTCCTCCAGAGAGCTGGTGGATGTGTTTGTGGTACTGAGTTTGTAAATGTGCAGATATTTCAGCGCCCAGCGAGACGCAGAGGTTTGCAAGTGTGGCGTTGCGTGTGACTGTTCAGTCAATGTCATGAGAGTTAAGTCACTCGTGAAATGAAGCGTGTGTCAAATAGTTAAAGCTCCAAATCTGTTTTATGGCCTCAAGAGTATCTGACATGTTGACGAGCAGATGTCAGCACCCTCATGTGTCGAATAGTAAGACTCTTTATGAGAACAACACACAGCAGCGGATCACATCAAGTGTATCTATCTGCATCCCACAAGACTATAAACCATTCCTGCTACGAAACTATGAAGCTCAATGAGATTTTTTGAAATTAAAATACTTAAACATGGGTTATCAAGGCGGGTCTGGCTGGTGCATCTGTGAAAAAAACAGCAAGTCTTTGTGATGTACCAAGAGCCACAGTATTCAAGGTAATACCAGCATAACACCAAGAAGGACAAACCACAACCAATAGAAGTAACTGTGGACGCAAGAGGAAAGAGATGGCTGAGTGCTAACACTGAATGTATCCAAAAAACAATGTAGAATCAAATGTGCACCTCAACTCTCCTGTTTCCACCAAAACTGTGTGTCAGGAAGTCCGCAGGGTCAATATAAATGGCTGAGCTACTATAACCAAACCTTTGGTCACTTGTGATGATGCCAAAAGTCTGTTTCAATGGTGCCAGCAACAAAAATCTTGGATTGTGGGCAATTTAAAGCATGTATCATTCTCTGATAAGTCCACTTTCACTGTATTGTGCTCATCTGGGAGAGTTACGGTGTGGAGAAGTTCAAAAAAAAAAAAAAAAAGGGTCACACTTTACAATAAGGTTCATTAGTTAATGTTAGTTAATGCATTTACTAATGGGAACAAACAATGAACAATACATTTACTACTGTATTTGTTCATTTTAGTTAACGTCAGTTAACTTTCATTGTTAGTTCATGTTAACTCATGGTGCATTAACTAATGTTAACAAGCACGGACTTGGATGTTAATAATGCATTAGTAAATGTTCAATTATGAATAATAAATGCTGTACATGTGTTGGTTATGATTAGTTCATGTTAGTAAATGCATTAACTAATAAACCTTATTGTAAAGTGTTACCAAAAAAAGCGTACTATGCAGACTGTCGCATGCCCAGTGTGAAGCATGGGTGTGGATCAGTGATGGTTTGAGCTGCAATATCATGGCGTCCCCTATCACCAATATTGTTGCTACATGGGTGCGTCACTGACAAGGACTACTGAACCATTCTGGAGGACCATGTGCTACCAATGGTTTGAACATTGTAACCTGAAGGTGGTGTCATGTATCAGGAGGATAATGCACCAATAAAATAACAAGACTGGTGACAGTGGTTTGATGAACATGAACGTGAAGTTGAAAATCTCCCATGGCCTGCACAGTCACCCGATCTAAATATTATTGAGCCACTTTGGGCTTTTTGAAGCAGTGATGATGATGATAATAACAATAATAATAATAATAATAATAATAATAATAATAATAATTATTATTATTATTATTATTATTATTATTTTTATTATTATTATTATTATAAATAATTATGTATTATAAATAAGTTACTTTAGCAAAGATTGTATTGCTCTTCTTATCTAATTCTACTGCCATTCCAGAAAAAAAAAATATTATTGTTATTATTATTTATTATAAATACGTTACTTTAGCAAAGATTCTACTGCCATTCCAGAAAAAAAAAAACATTGCTCATTGTTAATCTTGCCTAATGTGTTATAATGTTAAGAAACAAGAGTTTAATATAAAGTAATAAACTTGCTATATTCCATTAATCTAATACCAAAACAGTTTAGTCAGTCGTCGTGCATGACACACACAGACCTATTTATACAAGATGAGAGTTTCTAAATGAACTAAACAAATTAAATAAAGAACAATTACACAAATGAACAGATTACATCGTAAGGTTGGAACCAAACAAGTGATCTCCTCCAAATCAATAATGACTGGATGGATCTGACAACAGGAGAGCCAGTCGTCAGCACTCTCTAAAACAAAACTTGTCCTTGTATGCCCTTCATAATTTAGGCAGTGAATCATAAACGCTGCTCAGAGCCAGACAATTGGCAAACAACCTTTCAGTGGTTTCGTATTTAAAACATACTCAATTTTACAAATGGAAAACCAGTTTAGAGTAAGCTGGAGTGCTGGGCTCCAACTGAGTAGCACTTATGCTAAGTGATGTCTGTACGTTTGTTCTGATGCTGTTTGGATGCGTGTGTGTGTGTTAGCTGTAGAGCGCTGGGCCGACTGATTCACTGGATACAGTCTTAATTATGGTGTGGGATCTTAAAAGCCCCGCAGAAGCTGGCAGCACCCGGGGGAGAGGCACACGGCACCTGAACCTGAGCAAATGAAACTCATCAATCATATGAGGATGCACCACATCCTTTCAGAGACTGAACACCAACGTGTACACACACACACACACACACACAGAGAGAGAGAGAGAGAGAGAGAGAGAGAGAGAGAGAGACACACACACACACACACATATACCTTGTGTGAAAATCAGAGTGGGCTGTACATATGCAGGTCTGTTTGAAGTTTGGTAGAAATAGCAAATCATGTTATATGATTAACACCCACAGCAATGTTGTGGTTAAGCAGATCTGTGATTATAAGACGCATGAAATAAATTGCTTTTCTGTAAATAGCAACATAATAAAAGTGCATATATTTGACCAGACTCTTGGGCCTCGTTAATATGAGAAGAACAGATTTCTGTGAAAACTGTTCATGAGACTATTTGAATGTTAATTACCACCTTTGAGTGATTTAAGTAGAAATGTTGTGTAGATGCATGTGTCTGTATTGCTGTAATACACAATCTACAACTGTTTATATACTCATTCATTTTTCACTTATTTAATCACTTGTTTGAAATCACTTATTCAGCTTTCACCAAAGAAAGAAGCAAGCAAGGAAGGAAGGAAGGCAGGAAGGAAGGAAGAAATGAATGGAAGGAAGGAAGGAAGGAAGGAAGGAAGGAAGAAATGAATTGGCGGTAGGAAGGAATGAAGGAAGGAAGGAAGGAAGGAAGAAAGGAAAGAAAAAGACAGAAATGGAGGAAGAAAAACAGAAATGAAGGAAGTAGAAAGAAAGAAAGAAAGAAAGAAAGAAAGAAAGAAAGAAAGAAAGAAAGAAAGGTGGTAGGAAGGAAGGAAGGAAGGAAGGAAGGAAGGAAAAAAAGCAAATGAGGAAGGGATAAAGGAAGGAAAAAGCACGAAAAAAGAAGAAAGAAAGGAACAAAGAAATTTAGAAGGAGGGAAAGAAGGAAAAGCAACACAGAAAATAAAAAAAATAAAAAGGAATAAAAAATGGGAAGGTGTACAGGAAGGAAGGAAGGAAGGAAGGAAGGAAGGAAGGAAGGAAGGAAGGAAAGAAGGAAGGAAGAAAGGAAGGAAGGAAAGAAGAAAGGAAAGAATAAAGAAGGAATGAAAAAGCAAGGAAGAGAAAGAAGAAAGAAAGAAGAAAATGAAAAATGGATGGAAAAAAGAAAAGGAGGGAAAGATGAAAGATGGAAGGCTGTAAGGAAGGAAGGAAGGAAGGAAGGAAGGAAAGAAAGAAAGAAAGAAAGAAAGAAAGAAAGAAAGAAAGAAAGAAAAAAAAGAAAGAAAGAAAGAAAGAAAGAAAGAAAGAAAGAAAGAAAGAAAGAAAGAAAGAAAATAAGATAGGCAGAAGGGAATAAAGGAAGAAAAAGGAATAATGGAAGGAAGGAAGAAATGAAGGAAGAAAGGAAGGAAGGAAGGTAGGAAAAAGAAAGTAGTGAAAAAATAAGAAATGGGTGGGGGAAAAATGGAATGAGGAACATGAAGGAAGAAAGGAAGAAAGGAAAAGAAAGAAAAAATAAAGAGAATCAAGAAAGGAAAAGGAAGGAAGGAAAAAGGGAAGGAAGGGATAGAAGGAAGGAATGAAGGAATGAAAGAAGGAAAAAAGAAAAGATGACACAAAAAGGAAAAGGGAAGAGAGAAAAATGAAGAAAGAAGCAAGAAAGAAAGGAAGTAAGAAAAAGGAAGGAATGAAAAAATGAAGGAAATAAGAAAAGATGAAGGGAAAAGGATGGAAGAAAAGAAGGAAGAAACAATGAAGGAAAATGATAAAGGGAAGAAAACAAAATATGAAAAGAACAGAAACAATTAAGGCAGGAAGGAAGGAAGGATGGAAGGAATGAAGGAAGGAAAGAAAAGAAATGAAAAAAAGAATGTTTGAATGAATGAATGAAGGCAAAGAAGAAAAATGTTTAAAAATGAAGGAAGAGAAGGAAGGAAAAATGAATGAAATTGCAGTGTAGATGCTAATAATACAATTTTGAGATTAAATTTTATTTTTGGCCCAAATAAATGCCGATTTTAAGATCACAGTGTCAGAGATACAGGTATAAATATAAAGCAGTACCTTTTAAATGTCCATATTGGTATTGCTAGTGTCTAACGTGTGCCAATTAGTATTAGTTTCTTTTCTGACCCGGTGACAGTTTTTGCACCTCTACTTCTGAGAGTGCACAAACATCTTTTATTTCATGCTCAGAAGCAGGAATGCGCTTCCATCAAATCTGGCTTACAAAGAGCAATTGTACACAGCTGAGGAATCACCGGCAGCTCAGGACTTCACTTTGTATGCTACCTGCATGCTATAATTTCTACCATTTAAAAGCAAAGTTGGTCGTAAAACAACAGTTGCTGTCAAATTAACAGCTTTTCACTACAATTTGCAGGTGCTATATGAGACTATCATGGGGAAATGTGTCATTTTATCCCGAGTCTGAAAGCATTGCTATAAAATGAAAGTTGAGGTTAATTTTTGTATAACCCCCAATCAGCACAGCATCAGAACAGTCACATGCTTTCATGAGCAGTAATCTTCCTACTGCGTTTGTAAATGTGAGGCTGTGCTGGAGGGTTTGCTAAAAGAGTAAGCTGTAATTTTGAGTGGCACATCCTGGGATCTTATGCATAAAAAATAACAGTAGCATTAGTTAGATCAAAGCTGTACATTTTACATGTTATATTATATATGAATGCAATGTCTAGATGTATTTATTATTATATTATATTATATTATATTATATTATATTATATTATATTATATTATATTATATTATATTATTAACACTTTAAATAGATTATTTAAATATTTTAATTGTATTTTGTTAATGCTAAGTATTTTTATTAATTTATTAATTAATTAATTAATTAATTTTTATTATTTATTTATTTAAAATGATAATTAAAAAATATTTTAATAAATAATATTAATATTAAAATTTAAAGAGCCCCATTATGGGTTTTTGAAAATCACCTTTCTATGCAGTGTTTAACACAGCACTAATTAAATGAAACAATCCAGCTGAGGGTTAAATCTAAAAGTGCACCATGTTTAAAACATGGAAAAAGGAAAAAGTAGACTCAGAGTCGAATAAGTAAATTGTGTTCAGATCTTTTGCCAGGAGCCATCATTATTAATATAGGACATCAGCAAATATGAACTACCAGATCCAGTAAAACGTGAACGTGCCTTTTCCTTCAGAAAATAGCAGAGCGCGGGAGATCACAGGACTGATCATGACATGAAGATGACGATCACTGAGAGATGGAGATTTGGGTGCGGGCAATAAAGGGTTAAAGTTCCTTTTCACAACAATGTACCTTATACTGTATCTCTTCGGTTTAATCTTTATAGGACTATTTACATACTGCGTCAAAAACCACATTGAAAATGTGACGCATGCTTCTTTTACCAATTTAAATGCGTTATTGAACTCACAATCCTCTGTCATTTGTCACAACATACTTAGCCATCAGACCAATTAGCTCAGATTAGCCTCACACAAAGTAGAGGTTTGGGAAACTGTTGAACATTTTTTTTTTATTATTACAAAACATAAGTTGTTTTTTATTAAAATAAATGCATGCTAATCTAATGCATATGCCCAAATACTATTCCATAGCATCACATGGGTGTACTCATTTATGCTGAGAACTTATCATATAATGTATATATGATATACATTTATAATAGTGGCATATATATATATATATCAAATGAATAGCAGTCTGATATGGCTGTATATCAGCACTGGTGGGAGGCGTGCATTGACACAAGGCCTGGAACTGACCTGAGCTCCATGCATGCGTGCTTACATCTCAAAGGTAAAACAATCACAGAAGAAGTCCTCTTAAAGGGGACATGACATTTACATACAATGCATATCAAACATTAAACGGCCGTTACAATATCACAATAATTAACCCTGAAAAAAGCAATGCAATCACTACCAGACTGCTGTTGTGTTTGCGAAAAGGAGGGGGTGTTCGGGGGTGAGGTCTCTGAATAACACTGTTGAGAACCAGGATAGTAACTGTATTAAAATAGGCACTGTCCTTATAAATAAACTGCATAGTTGCAATCTATACAAAAGAGATCGACTTAGAATATCATATACCAGTTTAATAATGATTTGATCAGCTGTAGTTAGAAAACCCGCTGTTTTAATCTTCTAAGCAAGGGCTTATTATGCGGTCCTGGCGCCATCTTGTGGATAGACAACATTAACCGTCTTTAACTAATGGACACCGACGAGCTGTCTCTCAGAAATTATAAATAATTTGAAATAGGCACTACTCTTATTAATAAACTGCATAGTTGCAAACTAAACAACTACATTCTCGACTAAAATAGCCTCAAAAGTACATTATGCTGCCCAACAGCAGGAATATTTGTCAAACTGTAGAGCGCCCTCTGCTTGTATGTGGGCGGAGTACTACACAAAGGTGAAGAGGCCTTTGTGTGCTGTTACTGGCAAAATATCTCATGGCTATCAGCCAATCAGATTCAAGAACCAGACAGAACTGTTGTATAATATATATATATATATATATATATATATATATATATATATATATATATATATATATATATATATATATATATAGTATAAATATTATAAATATATACAGTTGAAGGCAGAATTTTTAACCCCTTTTAAAAAATTTTTTCTTTAATATTTCCTAAATGATGTTTAACGGAGCAAGGAAATTTTCACAGAATGTCTGATGATATTTTGTCCTCTGGAGAAAGTCTTATTTGTTTTATTTCGACTAGAATAAAAGCTGTTTTTATTTTTTTTAAAACGATTTTAGGGACAAACTAATTAGCCCCTTTAAGCAATTTTTTTTCGATAGTCTACTGAACAAACCATCGTTATACAATAACTTAATTAATTTAATTAACCTAATTACCCTAACTTGCCTGGTTAACCTAATTAACCTAGTTAAGCCTTTAAATGTCACTTTAAGCTTTATAGAAGCGTCTTGAAAATATCTAGTAAAATATTATGTACTGTCATCATGGCAAAGATAAAATAAATCTGTTATTAGAGATGAGTTATTAAAACTATTATGTTTAAAAATGTGTTAAGAAAATCTTCTCTCCGTTAAACAGCATATAGGGAAAAAAATTAACAGTGGGGCTAATAATTCCAGGGCTGGGCTAATATTCTGACTTATATATTATATATAACTCTAAATAATACATTATTGTGCTCAAAATGGTACCATAAACTGTCAGATAACACAGCAAATGCTGAAACAACACCACAATTTGAGCTTAAAACCAACCAATATTTGAAACCAACCAAACGTGACAAAAACACTTATATGCACCTCATTTACACGTCTGTCTCTGGCACACACACAGAGACTCATACAGACACACACCGGTGCACCCGTCGGCCTGCAGCTACATTTGACAGGGGGTTAAAATAATTGAACTTCCCAGAACGTGTTTATATGGGATGACAGATTATTGGTTGTCTCTGGGCATTCCGGCCTAATTAAAGAAGACACTGCAGTGAAAGGGCAGCGGCGTGGCAGGCCCGACTCCAAACAGATGCTGCAATGAGATGTGAAGGTGAGCTTTCCTCAGCACCTTCCTAAACCTGTAACACTGTCAGCCCCTGTGAACCTGCAAATGAACACCCGGCTCAGCGGCATCTCTCTCTGACCTGTAATTTAGATACAAACAGCTGGATATTACACAACAGCTACTGCATGCTGACCATTAAAGAGGCTTTTATATACTAGAAATTGTCTATTATATGACCTAACATCATATTTTGGGAAGCTGATTTCAAAATGACTAACTGTTGCTGATGCGCATCTGTAGTATTTTTACATTCAACCATCTTTTGTATGTTTAACGGAATAGTTCACCCAAAAATTAAAATAAGCCCCATTATTTAGTCACCCGCAAGCCATCCTTAGGGTATGAGACTTAACAAATTCAGAGTAGTTATAAATTTGATCCTGGCTCTTCCATGCTGTATCATGGTGTTGGATAGTGGCTTTTATTTTGAAGCTTTAAATAAGTGCACAGATTAGGGATGCACGATATATGGGAGGCCATATTGTTTTCGGCCGATAAATGCTATTTTTACGATTATCGTTATCGATCCGATGTCTAAATTTGTCCAGTGGACTATAATGGATCTCTCCTCACATTGTTTATTCCTTCAAAGTCTGTCCTTTCTTCATGTGGTATTGCTGTGTGTTAATAACTAAGTAACCACATTCCTTATCATTGTAGATATGTTTGATGGAGTGCCATTGTGTATTTTGCTTTAAATCGCCTCAGGAAAAAAATAATTCATAACAGCAGCGATGCACACGTGCTAAACAACTTGTTGGGTTGTTTGTAATCTACTATGATTATTTGTTATTATCAACGCGTTGCTTGCCATGTGTTGTTGATGTAAGATTGTATTCAGTTTAATCAGAATATTCTCATCGATTATATTGAGAGTGCGTGAGGACTGTCACCGCACACACACCCTGATCTGACAGCCTTCACAGCAGCACGGGTATTTGGGAAGAAAAAAAAAAAACATACAAACATAAACATGAAACAAAACAAAAAATCTGAAAAACTAGTTGTGTAATAACAATGATATGACACATAGAAAGTACTAAACTACTAAAATGTACGACCTGATTACGACCATTTTACAGCTTGATTTTAATTTGAGAGTTTCCTTGCCTGTGTTTTGGATCCTTGTCTTCCTGAAATGTCCACTCTGGTTTCATCATCATCCTCCTGCTAATGTAGATGTTGGACTGAAGCAGCTGATATTAGTTTACATTGAAGAAGGACAGAGGGTTGCTGAATAAGTACTGAGAGATTTCAGCTGCTGTCTGGGCTTCCACTGCCTTTCTACACCTTCATTTCTTCATGTGTTCAAAACTTTTTTTCCCCCTGTGTTATTTAATTTTATTACACATAATAATTTTTAAAATAATTAGATTTGTTTTCTTTACATACTGTATATGGTTGTTACTAACATCCAGGGAAAATTTGGAGTTAACAGTACCTTTAGAAATAAGTTTTCGGAAAGAAATTGTGATGCGTTTCTTATTTTCACCTCTGCAATTTAAAAAATTACAAGTATTTCTGTTCCAATATCACATTAATACGCATAAAAAAGATGCAATATCTCTCTGGTGGTGTATGAGTTATTTTGACAAAAAAAATTGTGCACTTTTAGAAGCTTCAAATTAAAAGTCACTATCCAACACCATTGTACAGAACGGAGGAGCCAAGATAAAGTTGAAAGCTACTGTACATCTGACAGAAACAAAAGTCATATACACCAATGATGTCTTGAAGGTGAGTAAATAATGGGGTCGTGGTAATGGGATGGAATATTATTAGAACAATAATAATTTAATTTAAATGTATTTCTAAAAAGTGTGCTTAGTTTCCACTATTTTGATCTACATCCTTACTGACATCAATACTTGGGCATTTTATGTGTGCATTTACTAGATCACAATTAATCCAAAATAAATTATTTAAAACACTGTTTATTCCACAGATTATGTCAAATCAATTATAGTTGAGCTAGTTATACGCCTTATTATCTTAATCACCAAATTAATGTTTACACTTTTGTCTTTGTTTACATTTTTTGGTAAGTCATCTTCAAAAAGGTTTTTAGAAAAAACACTCAACTCAAAGCTAAACTAATTAATTCAAATCACAATTACATGAAATGAATGAGTAATTAGTAATCAGAGCAAGCAAAGCATGTTTCTTTGAAAGTTGTTTTGAGTTTTTCATATTATTATTTTATCTCACTGAGACTTCAGAACACAGAGGCTTTCTGTTTCGCTGGAACGGTCCATTTAAAGAGCACAGTTTCTTCCGGAGCAGACCACCCACAGCTGGGCAGGTAATTATGGTAATTCTTTTTAATTAAATATTCATTTGAACAATCAGAACTGTAAAGGTTGTGACGGTGGGTGGGATAAGACCCGATGTAGCCACCACCATCAAAAGAATGCCCTTTACTTTCAATCGTAAAATGCTGTTCACTCTCTCCACTTATCTATCTGATATTTTTCTCTTTAATTTTCTTACTCTCATGCCAATTAATAATTACCCCCACCCACCCTCAACATCAAACGCTGAAAGGAGCTTTGACAAATAACATGGCGCCTACAAACATTTACTAGACTCATTATGTTTAAATATTGCCAGAACAGAGACGGCGGTCCGGTGTGGCCCAATCTCTCCTCAAGAAAGAGCACATTTTTTGCTGTTGCCTTGACAACATCAGGTAAGCTGAGCTTGAGAGGACCTAAGAGTTTTGTTAAGGGAATTTCCAAATGCATTCGTTTCCCAGCAGGTCTGACAGGCAGGAAATCAAAGCCCTGTAGCACAATGGCAGGTGTTCATTTCAACAGGGGATGATTCAAATCTTTTTGCTTGTGTGAGAATCATGAATGATCAACAAATGCAGTCAGGGAAAATGCCAGTGTCTCTTGACGACTGCGAGGCATTAACAGAAACTGAGAAAATTGCTGAAATCGAGTTGTGTTCGCTGAACATGACAAACCGCAGTAGATACATTTTCATCTGGAAAATGTCACCCCTGACAACCCCTTAGCAGTGCCAACAAAAACACAAACTAAAGCTTAAACTTTCTAATTACATAATCATTACCTTTCCAAAACTCAGATATAAAGATTCACATGGCAGTAAATTACTTACAATTGTCTGGCATAGAGCTGGAAACCAAGGTAATGGTGGGCGGGGTGGGGGGAGGGCTGACAGAGGGAGGAGCCACTGTAAAAAGTTAATTGAAGGAAGAGTCACAGATCCAAAGAATAGATTATGTAGGGAGGAGCCAGAGAAGAAATTACAGTGGGAGGAGCTACAAGAAAGATTATAAAGGAAGAGGAAAGTACCAAAGAAAAACTGATGCAGGGAATAAATTAGAAGTAAATGGTAAAAGGAGGAGCCAGAAAACCGATGACAGCTAATAGATGTTGGGGGGAGGACTCATGGAGGAAACAACAGAGGGAGGAGCCAGGGAATAAGATTCAGAAATGGTACAATACACTGAGAGGCCAGGGAATAAATGATATTGGCAGGAGAAAAGATAAGTAGGACAAAAGATAAGACAAATAGGGGGGTGACCGAGGGAGGAGACAAAGAAAAATGCAAAGTAAAACTGATGGGAGAAAAAAATTAGGCAACAAAATGACAAATGAAAGAGCCAGAACAAATGAAAGAGCCAGGGAGTAGATGATGCTGAGAGGAGCATGAGATTAGATGGAGGAGGAGCCAGGTAAGGGGAAAAAGGAAAGGGAAACTAGAGGGAAGAGCCAGGGAATAGATGGGGGGAGAGCCAGGAAAGAGAAACATTAGGAGGACCCATGGGGGGAAATTATTGGGAATCAGGCAAGAAATGATAAATGTAGGAGACAGGGAATAGATGATGTAGGAATGTTCCAGGGACTAGATAAGAAGAAACCAGAGAAATCAGGGAATAGATAGGGAGGAGCCAGCACAAAGAAAACAGAGGGAGGAGCCAAAAGAAAAACTGATAAGTGGAGGAATCAGGTAGGAAATGACAAAAGGAGGTGGCAGGAAATAGATGGAGAGAAACCAGGAAAGAGAAAACAGAGGGATGAGCCAGGGAATGGATGGGGGAGGAAGGAGGTCCAATGGGGGAAAAAATGATTGAGGGGTGGGGGAATCAAGCAGAAAATGACAAATGGAGGAGGCAGGGAATAGATGATACTGGGAAGAGTCAGGGAATATATCAGAAGAAGTCAGGAAAGTGAAACAGAAGGATGAGCCAGGGAATAGATGGGGAGGAGCCAGGAGGAAGAAAACAAAGGGAGGAGCCATGAAAAGAAATTATTGAGGGGTGGGGTATCAGACAGAAAACAACAAATGGAGGAGGCAGGGAATAGATGATGCAGGGAAGAGTCAGGAAAGATGGGGAGCGGCCAGTGAACAGACAGGGGAGGAGCCAAGGAATAGATGGGGAGGAGCCAGGACATCAAAAACAGAGGGTGAGCCAAAAAAAACAAAAAACTGATGGGTGGAAAATTGAGGTAGGAAACGACACATGGATGAGGCAGGGAATAGATGATGCTGGGAAGAGCAAGAGAATATATGGGAAAATGAAAGTGAAAGAAAAGAATAAGCCAGGGAATGGATGGAGAGCAGCAAGAAAGGAGAAAACAGAGAAAGGAGCCACGTGAAAAAAATATATATTTAGGGGTGGAGGTATCAGACAGGAAATGACAAATGGAAGAAGCAGGGAATAGATGAGGCAGGGGGAGCCAGGGAATATACGCGGAGGTGCCAGTGAACAGGCAGGAGAAGAGCCAGGGAATAGATGGAGAAAAATCAGGGCAAAGAGAACAGAAGGAGGAGCCAAGAAAAAACTGATGGGTGGAGAAATCAAGTAGGAGGAGCCATGAAGGAGAAAACAGAGAGGAGCCAGGGAATAGATTATGGGATCCAGGGAGGCAAATAACAGATAACAGAGAGTGGAAAATATAATTTAGAATGAGCTAGGGAGGAGAGTACATGTGGAGGAGGCAGGAAACAGATGTTGAAGACCTTAAAGTGTGAAGCAAAGCAAGAGCATGGCTAACCAAGATGAACCCAAAAAAATAAGGGAGCGCATTGTTGTACTGGGAGGGCTACGATGGAGCTAGGGGATTGACACTTCAAGGTGGAGCTGAAAATTGGGAGGTTTAAAGAAGATCCAAACAACATTGAAGTTGTAGTAAAAGGGCTGAATGAAACCAATGGAGGTGAGGCCGAGGATTAGCTGGCAGTGGCAGAGGAAGAGGGAGCCTGGCAGGACTATAGATGATGGATAGATGAAGGAGACTTGAGGCTAAATGGGACCAGCAATGATGAAGGAGACTTAAAAGCTGGGAAAAACCATGACTATAACTATGTATAGATCACAACTGAATCTGGTTATAACCAGAAAAATGAAAGCAGTGATAAACACTGGGGTAGGATTGTTATTCTGCAAGTGTTCTCTGGTGCAAGCAGGTGATAGACTGCATCTCGCTCAGGCAAAGATCAGTAGTGCTTTTCGGTGCGTGTATGTGTGGGTGGGTGGGCGGTTGCCTGTGCAATTAGATCTAATGAGCCTTACATTTCACTGACCTCTGTCACAATCTTGACACTTAGTCTTTGATTAAGCGGCCTGCAGAAATGAACTGGGAGCTTGGGAGGCTCGTCATCTAGAAAGCCTTTCAGATAGATGAAAACTTTCAGGCGTCCTCTAGTAAATGACACAATGACACTTTAAACAACGATGCAAGTGCACAACGATTCATGCAAATAGAACTAGCCAATCTGCTTCACACTTTGTATGGAATACACGCATTTCAATAATAACGGCAGACTAATTACCTCAGACAAACACAGGGCATAAAAACACTGCAGTGCTTTTTGCTTTTCTCCATAAACTTGCATCGGAGATGCAGCAATGGTTTGTCCATTTGTTATTCTCTGAGAAAACGGTTAATGGTCTAGTTAAGAGAGATGCCATAAAAAACGAAGAAGGAAACCACACACTCATAATTTCAGGTCAGAATAACAACACATGCGAAAATGAGTGCTATATAGCAGCAGTGAGGAGATTGTAAATAAAAAAAAGCATGTAAGGATGTCGGCAGAGTGGCTTTTTGGTTTCTTTTCTTGTGCATCCTAGCCACTAGCTTCCCATCTGAAAGATTTTTAGTTTTTTTTTTAGCATAGGGGTAATATAGTCAATAAACTTCACTATTTTTAATGTTCATTTATTCATTCATTCATTCATTCATTCATTCATTCATTCATTCATTCATTCATTCATTCATTCATTCATTCATTCATTCATTCTTTTATTTGTTCGTTCATTCATTCATTCATTTTCGTTTTGGCTTAGTCCCTTTATTAATCAATCAGGGGTCTCCACAGTAATGTTGCATTATGTATTTGAATAGTGATGGTTAGTTCCTTTAATTGAAAGCTCAGATTTGATTGATCATAATTTGTTTTGTTTACAGAGTTTGAAGTTCACTGTATCATTATTATTTACACCTTACAGATGTTGATCTAGGGCAACGCGGTGGCGCAGTAGCCTCACAGCAAGAAGGTCGCTAGTACGAGCCTCGGCTGGGTCAGTTGGCGTTTCTGTGTGGAGTTTGCATGTTGTCCCCGTGTTCACGTGAGTTTCCTTTAGGTGCTCCGGTTTCCCCCACAAGTCCAAAGACAGGTGGTACAGGTCAATTGGGTAAGCTGAAAATTGTCCGTAGTGTATGTGTGTGAATGAGTTTGTATGGATGTATCCCAGTGATGGGTTGCAACTGGAAGGGCATCCGCTGCTTAAAAAATATGCTGGATAAGTTGGCAGTTCATTCTGCTGTGGCAACCCCGTATTAATAAAGGGACTAAGCCGAAAAGAAAATGAATGAATGAGATAATGATCTACCTTTACCAATGCACACACTTTGTAACATTTTATTTATCAAGTTTTTAACACTTCTCTTTTTATGACACTTATGTTTATTTTATTATAAAGAGATCAGATATTTTGTTAAATTGTTTTATTTTTGACTAGTAAAACTTTTAGCCTTGGTAATGTTGGTACAATAAAATGAAGTGGTTAAATAACAAAAAATTCTAATATTCCTAAATTTATTGTTAATTTATTTTTCAATAATTATCTATATCGAATGATATGGAACATACATACATGCATACATGCATACATATATATATATGGATATATGGGTGAGGCAGTGGTGCAGTAGGTAGTGCTGTCGCCTCACAGTAAGAAGGTCGCTGGTCCGAACCTCGGCTCAGTTGGTGTTTCTGTGTGGAGTTTGCATGTTCTCCCTGCGTTCGCGTGGGTTTCCTCCGGGTGCTCCGGTTTCCCCCACAGTCCAAAGACATGTGGTACAGGTAAATTGGGTAGGCTAAATTGTCCGTAGTGTATGAGTGTGTGTGTAAATGTGTGTGTGTGGATGTTTCCCAGAGATGGGTTGTGGCTGGAAGGGCATCCGCTGCGAAAAAAAAAAAAAAAAAAAAAAAACTTGCTGGATAACTTTGCGGTTCATTCCGCTGTGGCGACCCCGGATTAATAAAGGGACTAAGCCAACAATAAAATGAATGAATGAATGAATATATATATATATATATATATATATATATATATATATATATATATATATATATATATATATATATATATATATATATATATATATATATATATATATATATATTTATATATATATATATATATTTTTTTTTTTTTTTTAATTTTTTAATTTTTTATTTTTTTTTGCAGTTTCACTCAGCCCTATACTAAACATGAATTGAAATGAAAAGTTTACTCCTAAATAATTCTGCCATAATTGATTCCCTCTTCATGTTCAAAATATATTTTAATTTTATTAAATAAGATATTTTGAAAAATACCAATAGTTGATACCTTTTAACTTTTCAATTATTGTTCCCACCTTAGGAATTTGATTTGATGGGTACCAGCAACCAGCATTCTTCAAAATATCTTCTTTTGCGGTCAACAGAAGAAACAAACTCAAACAGGATTAAAACCACAAGAGAAGAAGTACATGATGTAGTAATTTTCATTTTTGGGTGAAGTATGCCTTTAATAAACAGTAGATGATTACCATGGGGTTTGGAATGATGTTAAGTGTTTAACTTTCAGGTGAATTGCTTCATGCTCCAGAGAGAAAATGCGGGAAACCACAAACCTGTTGCTTATTGATTGAATCAGAAGGTGGCTGGAGAAACTGCTGGCCAAATTGCGTGTGTCTGAGAGAGATAACATTGCAGCCCCTTTCAGCTCTTCTCCTAAAGGAAAAAAAGCAGTAACTCACTGTCTACACCCCATGGTGAATGCCTATGGAGACTGAGTCACCCTTAAAGAAAAGACGAACACGATACCTCTTTCAAGCACTATGCAGACATCTGGAGAGGAACGACAGCATATGAAGTGTCCCTACATACAGCTAGAGACACCTGTCTACAGGCAAAAACACAAGAGGAGCTGGGGTTTAATAAACACGGATTCATGGCTTAAAAGCTAAAGCATGCTAAACAAGAGGAATGCAACAACACAAAGTAAACACTGAACAAAGAGGCACGGTAATAAAGCTACTTTGATACCAGTGTTGCTGCTAATAAACAATTATGTGTAAAATATGCACACAGTCTTTGAAGTGGCGAAACTTGGCTACTTTAAAGGAATAGTTCCCCCAAAATATGAAAATGTGCTGTTCATTTTCTCAGCCTCAGGCCATACTATAGATGTAGGTGATTATATTCACCTACAAAAAAAAAATTTAGTAATTTAAATTTTAGTTGGTCTTTGTGGATTCATAAAATGCAAGTCAATGGGCCCTAATATACACCCTGCGCAATGCGGTGCAAAGGCGTGACGCATATGTTGTTTGCTAGTTTCACCTCTGTGCAAAAGTCATTTTGACGTTTTGCACCATGCTGCTTAAATAGCAAATGCATTTGTGCTCATATGTGCGCCCATAGTTGTTCTGGTCTGAAAAAGGAGGCATGTTAAGGCGCATTGCTGGCACATTGCTATTTTGAGGAATTATATGAGACTGCACATTAGACCAGATCAAGGCTGGTCTAAAGTCCAGCGCAGAGCACGTTAGTTATGCGCCTCGTTTAAACATTGCTTAAAACACACAGGATGTACAGCAATACGCAAATATCTTTACAATCGAAAAGGAATTAAAGGATTAAAATATTACAAAAAATATTATTTTCTAGCCTACATAAATATAAAAACCACCACCTCCATGCCTTCTTCATTTCGGCAGACTTTTTATAGTTTATTCATGACGATTTGCTTTTGTATAATGTTATTATTAGTAGTAGTATTATTTATTATATGCACATTTAAATTTGTTTTATTAAAAACAACCTTAGATTTGCCCACCAGTCAGGTTTTAGAGCATATGGGGCATAGCATGTGTATTTGGTTATAACTCAGTTGTTTGAACACACTTTGTTATTATTGTTCATTTATCCGTTTGGAAATTAAAACTGAATTTAGAAATAGTTTTGAAACAAATCTTTGCGCTTAATGAACTAAATTAATTATGTATAGTCTAATGGATGTCTTTGCGTACAACACATTTCCCAACACAATCTCACGGCAATTCGTAACTTTTTCATTTAGTGGCTAATTCGTACTAATTTGTACAATCTAATTTGTACATTTTAGTACGATTTGCGTATCCCCCAATGACGGTTGGGTTTAGGGGTGGGGTTTGGTGCCACGCCTCCTTTTTAAAATCGTACATTTTCTTACGACTGAACTCGTACGAATTCGTACGAATTAGCCACTAAACTGCCAAAGCGTAAAATACTTACGTTTTCTCGTGAGATCAGGCAGCATTTCCCTATCCACCAGAGTGAAAGTGAAAGTAAAGAATGAAGGGGCTCATGCCCACGCTGCAGCTGCTCTGTTTAACTGTTTTCTCTCTAGTGAAGCATTCAGTTTTTCCACTTACAAAGTCCACCATGTAAATAGCAAATGCGCTATGGCGCGACGCAACTGACTCTTAAAGGGAATGGGAGATGAGACTCTGATTGATTTATTCTCAAAACACACCTATAACTCATTAAGAATAAGCTCAACCCTGTAACACCTTGCGCCATGGCGCAAAGCATATTTTTCTGTCCTTAAAATAGCAAAAGTGGATTCAGACACGCCCTTAATGCTTTTGTGCCCTGTGCTTTAGACTTGCATCATCAAAATAGAGCTCAATGACTTCAGAGACTCTTTTTGACAGAGAGTCAAAAGAGCATATAAAGGCAAGACAAAATGAATACCTGTGAATTATGATGACACAATGAACTCTTATACAGTGTTCTAGGGGTGCAACGGTCAAATCTACTGATGTTTCAGTATGTATCACGGTTTTAGGGTCACGGTTTTGGTACGATACCTCATGTGCTATGGCTACAGAAAAAATGGCTAAAGAACAATATACATATTTATTAGGTAACAAACCCCTGACAATGCTACAGGCTTCACACATACTGTATGACTGTAGATTTGCATGTTCTTATTAATGCATTAATTTAGTAAAAATAGGACATTTAGAAAATTGTCAGAAGACAATGCCGACACACACTGAATGCGTGGTGGTGTTTGAAGGTGTAAGATGCGGAGCACAGGCGCTCTTGACTATTCTGAAGGTAATTAATAATATAATAACACTAATACTGAAACGGTTACGGCATTTTAGAATAACCAAAACAACATTTCAGATGGTTTACAATGTGTTAAGATTGCTAGTTTGTCCATTGACACACATTTTTATCATCACATAATCTCTTTTAACAAAATCACATGACTTGCGCATACTGAAATTTGTTCAATAAGTGTTTCCATTGTAGTTTATGCGCATCTTTTCTGATTGAAAACAAAGTTTATCCTATTTAATTATGCGCATATGTTTTTATGCAAATGTTTAAAATTATTAATTATATCCAAAAAAAAAGAGCAAAAAAAAAAAAAAATAGGTGGATGGAAACGTAGCTATTGACTTAACTTGAATCACTATACAGTATATTGGTTTTAGTGTTTCTGTGAAGTTCTACTTAGAAATAAGTCGCTAACATCAAGGATCACCAGACGGCGAGTATATTAAAAGGCAAAGTTTACCCAAAAATGAAAATTCTGTCATCATTTATGCACCATTCACTATTTGATTTTCTTTTCTTTTTCTCCTTTCTGGAAACCTTCGCTTTCTTCAAAATATATTTATACATTTTTTTCGTTAAACAGAAAAAAAAAAGTTTTGAAACCACAAAAGGTCATTTTGGTGGGTGAACTGTCCTTTTTTAACACCTATTAAGAGTCCTCCGATCGATCAGTCACTAATCACAATCAGCCGATAATCGATTGGGGGAATTTGATCGGCAGTCTCCATTAAAAGCCGGCTTTTAAGAAGGGTCGATCAGATGATGCAAAACTCGCGAGACAACTTGATTGATAGGAGCATTTTACGACATATACTAATTTTTTAGGCATACTCTAACTAGTGTCTAGTTTAGTTTTATATTTCCACAGCTGGAATATTTTGCGGACCAAAAATTGGATGCAACATTGAATGTAATATAACACATTATAAACAATTGTTAAGCTTCCTCTCTCTAAACCTGTTTTGATGAAATGCAGAATAAAAAGTAAGGCGCATCAACACTTGCAGTTAGTGACAGCAAAGTAAAAATCTGAGGTAAAAGAATCTGATAATAGTGGAATCCGAAAACTGAACAATCACGTTTGCAGAAAAGATGAAGTGTTTTCTCCGTTTCTTTCACTCTTCCTCACACTCTCTGTCTGTTTCTGTTATTCTCCTTGTCACTATTGCTTTCCTTTCCCTCTCATTTCTCCTCTCTCATCATTTTCCAACCCTCTGTTGACTGGCATACATATTTATGATACATCAAACCTAAAGAACACACACTCTCTCTGCTCCCCAATCCCACTCTCTACACAAGAGCTGTATGTATGTGTGTGTATGTACAGTATATTGTGCAAGTTGTCATTCTGTGTCTATATAATGCTATAGAACATGTGATGGCAGCTAATCTCTCCAGTAATATCAATGTAATGACTATCACATATGTCTAATCCAAGGTTCATAAGCAGGCACTGTTCATATTCGATCACAGCAGCTCAGTTTCTAAGAGATGAATTATCGTTTCCTTTGTTCCTCTACCTTTCATCCCTTTCTATGTGATCTCTGAAGTTCCTCTGTGCTTTCAGAAGAATCCAGAGCCTTTAAAGTTTACCATCCCAAAGTTTAGCATGTATCATGTTAAAGTGATTTCCAGTTAGGGGGAATGAAGGCACAATGATTCTTTATTTTGATCAACCGTGGCATTCTGCCATTGTACATTTTGTAAAATGAAATATTACTTATGGAATTATGTTTATTATTTGTGAAATTTAGCAAAGATGGATGGATGGGTAGTTAAGTAATTAACAAGAATCCAAAAGTAATGGATGGATGGATCGATGGATCGATGAATGGATCGATAGAATGATATATATATATATAGATGGATCGATCGATGGATGGATCGACAGAATGATATATATGGATGGATGGATGGATGGATGGATGGATGGACAGACGGACAAACTGACGGACGGAGGGAGGGACAGACAGACAGACGGATAGATGGATGGATGGATGGATGGATGGATGGACTGAAATATAGAACGATGGATGGATGGATGGATGGATGGATGGATGGATGGATGGATGGATGGATGGATGGATGGATGGATGGACTGAAATATAGAACGATGGATGGATGGATGGATGGATGGATGGATGGATGGATGGATGGATGGATGGATGGATGGACTGAAATATAGAACGATGGATGGATGGATGGATGGATGGATGGATGGATGGATGGATGGATGGATGGACGGACGGATGGATGTATAGATGGAATGGATGAATATAATGGATGGATGGATGGATGGATGGATATATAGAACGATAGATAGATAGATAGATAGATAGATAGATAGATAGATAGATAGATAGATAGATAGATAGATAGATAGATAGATAGATAGATAGATAGATAGATAGATATATGGATGGATGGATGGATGGATGGATAAATTAATGGATGGAAGGATGGACAAATACAGTCCCTGACAAAAGTCCTGTCGCTTGTGTACAAATTGACTTGAAGTGTCACTGAAATATATTTCTAATCAAGATTTCTTTTCAAGAAATGGCACGTTTTAATCCCAACAGCTTTTGTAATAATGTTTCAGTGCAAAACGAAACTGTCAGAAAGTATTCTAATATTCCCAGCTTTGTAAAGCCCATTGAGTCCATTTTTGTGAAGACATAGGCCTAAGTGTTGTCGCCTTGTCATATGAGCTTCACTTGTGACTAATAATGGACCAATTAGGTCTCAGGTGTGTATAAAAAGAACTCCAGTACAATAGTCCTTCACATCAAATGCAACTAGACCTCTGCAAAAATGCCTAAGTTTCACCCTGAGACTAGTCTTGATTATTAAGAGGCTGAAAACCAGATCCACTGCTGATGTGGCAGAAACCTTCGAAGTGTCTCAGCGTCAAGTACAGAGGATAAAAAAAAGACTTGAAGAGACTGGAGATGTTTTTTAAAAGCCCAGGTCAGGCAGACGCCTCAAGATAACTGCTCGAGAGGACCGTTTGTTGGCTCGAAAATCTAAGACCAGCCCATTTTCCACTGCTGCAGAGCTCCACGAGACCTGGTCACCTGAAGTCCCTGTGTCAACCAGAACAGTTTGTCGTATTCTGTCTCGAAATGGCCTCCATGGCCGAATCAGTGCCCAGAAGCCAGTACTAAACAAAAGACAATTGAAAAACTGTGTGGCATTTGCCAAGGCCCACTGCCTGCTAAATGGATGGACACTGGAAAAGTGGCAGAAGGTGGATTTTTCAGATGAATCTTCTGTTGAATTACACCACAGTCGCCGCAAATATTGCAGGAGACCTACTAGAGCCCACATGGATCCAAGATTCACCCAGAAAACAGTGAAGTTTGGTGGTGGAAAAATCATGGTCTGAGGTTACATCCAGTATGGGGATGTGCATGAGATCTGCAGGGTGGAAGGCCACATTAATAGTCTAAAATACCAAGAAATCTTAGCTACCTCTTATATTCCCAACCATAAAAAAGGCCAAATTCTGCAGCAGGATGGTGCTCTATCGCATACTTCCATCTCCACATCAAAGTTCCACAAGGCGAAGGAGATCAAGATGCTCCAGGATTGGCCATCCCAGTCACCAGACATGAACATCATTGAGCACATGTGGGGTAGGATGAAAGAGGAAGCATGGAAAACGAAACCAAAGAATATTGATGAACTCTGGGAGGCATGCAAGACTGCTTTCTTTGCTATTCCTGATGACTTTTCAGTGCATTAAACATAATTTGGGAGGGTTTTAGCTTTTCATATGAACTCTTCATAACACCAATGGATTAAATAAAAGTCAGGTTAATAGCAGGTGTTTCTTCAAATTAGATAAGCGACAAGAATTTTGTCAGGGACTGTAGAAGGATGGATGGATGGATGGATGGATGGATGGATGGATGGATGGATGGATGGATGGATGGATGGATGGATGGATGGATGGATGGATGGATGGATGGATGGATGGATGGATGGATGGATGGATGGATGGATAGATAGATAGATAGATAGATAGATAGATAGATAGATAGATAGATAGATAGATAGATAGATAGATAGATAGATAGATAGATAGATAGATAGATAGATAGATAGATAGATAGATAGATACTTTTTTCTTGGAAAATATACACCAATATTCTTTGATTGCTTAAAGCATAAATAAACAGAAAACAAGCTACAGGCCAACTGTTAACTACCAAAATATTTTTACAGTGCAAGATGAGACAAGACTGTGTGTATTTTTTTAATGACCGTTGCCTGAGGAGAAGCATATGTGTGCAAATGTGTAAAAAACGTGTAGGCTCTCTACGTGATATTCTGATCTCCGGCCTTTAAATCAATAAGGGTCAGAGATTTGCATTTAACCTGCACATAATTATACAGTGAAGAGCTCAGTTTGAGAGCATGCCCATAAGATCTGAAATTCATATATGCGGAGTGTGAGAATGGCAAAACTGGATCATTTATATCATAACAACATCTGCGCCACAGAGCCATAAGAAATTAAGGAACACTCAATTCAATTCAGTTATAAGAATTTAAAAGGCATATTTTTATGCCTGATGCATAATGACCATGCTGACGTTTTTTGGAAGTCAAAAAACAAAAGTCAAATTTGGGTATTGTGCAGTGTTACATTCGTCAACGAAAACTACGTATGTCAAATAATGTCATCAACAAACTTTTATCACATGACGAAATGGAGACGAGATGAGACATAACTGCTGGTCATGTGACAAGGATTATAAGTAAATTCCTGTTGCAATATTGCTGACAAATAAAAACAAGATTAAGTGTGGTTTACAAAATGAAACTGCTAAAATGTCTCTTCATTTTTGTTAACTAAAATGACATACTGTGTTTTACTGTGCGTTCACACCGAAAGCGGTGAGAGTGTCAAAGTAGCCGGAAGTCATACATATTCAATCAGAGCCGGCGGCATTAAGCGGTGAGGAGCATCGTAGTGCGTCTTCACCAGTGTGGCCGTCGAGGGGAGTTAAAATCAAATCAACTTTATGGTAATGAGCTATGATGCAGTTTGGCGGCAAGCAATCGTAATGCAGAAATCCTACGCTTAAGCAGATTTCAGAGAACACAGTCCTGTGAACTTTTGTTCCAACGTCAGTTGTTTCGCAGGGGTTTGATTATTGTGGTTGCCTAATTTCCAATCATTTTCAATGTTTTCTTGGTGACATATATATATATATATATATATATATATATATATATATATATATATATATATATATATATATATATATATATATATAAAATACTTACGAGTTGATGTGCATTAATTAATTACATTTTTTTTTTTAAAAAAGCACAAATCTCATGCTAACGACAGTATAAGGTATAGTAAAAATTAGTATTGCTGCTTCAGTATTGCTGCTTTCGCCACCTTCGGTATGAAGGCACAGATATAATACGATTGTTTTGTTCAGTCCTGTATTATCAATTTTCATCAACTAAAACTGAAAATAGTCATAGATAATTCAGACTAAAATAAGAGTAAAACCTTTTGATCGACTAAAACTTTAATAGACTAAAGAGTATTAAATTGACTAAAGCCAATAAAAACTAAAATGACAACTTTATAAAATGACTAAAATAAAACTAAAATTACTAAAAACTGAAGAAAAAAAACTACACTGTAAAACCCAACAGACAATTTTTTAAAATGAAATGAGTGTAGTTAACTCAAAATTACTGAAAGTTAATTCTGCTGATTTGAAAATAGTTTTTAACTCCAGTGTTGAAGGTAATACATTAATTAATACCTCATTACTTCAACTTAAATGGAGTAAGTTCAAGTACTCTAATAGATTGTTTTTTTTTTGTTTTTTTTTTTGTTTTTGTATTTAAATAGTTAGCAGCAATCGGTTTCCTTAAATGGTTGAGTTGCCTTAACTTATAGGGTTTTAAAGTACTCTGTTGGTTTAAGTTCTCTTTATTTATTGGGTTTTACTGTGCTCAAATTGCTTCATTTACTCAAATAGATTAAGTTCACAATACTCATTAGGATTAGTTTTTGAACTCAAAGGGTTTGTTTCTCAAATAATATTTGGGTTTTGATGTACTGTGTAGTATTGTGAAAAGCCTATATTTCATAAATATCTCCAAACCATTACCAATTACAACCAAATGTTTAAAATGTTATATATATATATATATATATATATATATATATATATATATATATATATATATATATATAATACAATTACTACAAAAAGTCAATTACTTGTCTTATTTATTTATGCTTATAAATCATTATTGATTTTATGATAGTATACTAAAACAAATAAAAACAGTATGTGTGTGTGTGTGTGTGTGTGTGTGTGTGTGTGTGTCTGTGTAGAAATATCACATCTTAAATTTAGATACAAATACATAGAGCAACATACAAAAAAAAAGTTTTTAATGAGCGAAGAAACAAAATAAAGCTACAATAAACCTATAAGGTCTGATGCAATGCACCCAGATTTAAATGTAATGCTACAAATTGACACTATTTTTGACTGGGTTTCTTCATTTTGGTGGCATTTCTTTTGGCAAAAGCCCCATTAATTTCAGACCCTACAATGCACATCTTATTACGATTTAGGTTTATGTACGATATGTTGTGAACTTGTGTGTTCAAGCATAAATGATGACAGTTAATGTTGCAATATTATCAGGAGTTTTGATAACACTTTAGTTAAAGTAGCAATTCTCATTATAACCTACTGGCTTTATTACCTGCCTTAAATTAGGAAATGGCATTTATTAGTATAAATAATATGTAAAAGTTACTTATAAAGTACATATGTTTAAACAGTTGTGTGTTGTCTGTAAATATAACCAGCTTCTATATATAGCTGGTAAATAAATATTATTATATATATATATTTTTTTTATAATCACACAATAAAAACAGTCTGCAGAAACAGTTTGATTGGCATTCTTCCTTTGTACATGTCATCAGAGTGGAAAAACCCCGCCCATGAGTGACAATCTCTCCCTCATTAGCATAGGAAGTTAGTCTTGGTTTTGAATCTGCCACTATGCTGATTCACGGACACCTGTAGCTCTGCCCTTTTTGAAAAGACCACAATCTCATTTATACTTAAAGCTACAGTCACCAAACTGGCACAATTATGATTAAAACCTAAAAGGGGCAGTTTCAAAGACTTATAAAAAATTATTTGTGGTGTATTTTGAGCTGAAATTTTAAATTCTCTTATGATAAAGAGCGATCTAGCAGTTGAATATTGCTGGAGAACAACACTTCTACCACTGAACTGAACTACAATTCCCAGAAGTTATTGTTCCAATCACCCCTGCCACAGCTGACAGTCATCCGAACACTGACACACACAGATGAAACTCATCTTCATTGATTACCTGGACTATATATACACACCACACATTCACACAAACTTGGCTGAGTCTTCTATAAGGTTTGGACACTGGACAATGGAGTTAAGGATCCACAGTTTATTAATAAAAGTAGTCAGGCAGGCAACGGTCAAACAGGTAACAAACAGGTGCATGAAGGTAATCCAAGATCGTAGTCAATAAATACATTTTTTTGCGAATGGTCACAGCCGGCAAAGAATTAATGACAGGAAAACAAGGCAATGATCAAAACACAGAAAGACTAGACAGGATTAACGTTTTGTGGACCTACAGGATAAAAAGACTCAGCCAAGTTTGCGTGAAAGTGTGATGTTTATATAGTCCAGGTAATCAAAGGAGTTTCAGCTGTGTGTGTGTCAGTGTCCAGATAACTGTCAGCTATGGCAGGAGAGATTGAAGCAATGACTTCTGGGATTTGTAGTTCAGTTCAGTGACAGAATTGTAGTTTCCAGTGGTCTCCAACTGCTAGATCGCTGGTGATCATAACACATACACACTCTAAGGACATCAGAGAATTTCATTCATTCATTTTCTTGCTTAGTCCCTTTATTAATCTGGGGTCACCACAGTGGAATGAACGGCTGACATCCGAGACTTATTGTACATTTTTAAAAAGAGGTATAATAGGTCTTCTTTAATAACAATTAATAAACAGCAAATTAGGAGTTTATTGAAGCAAAAATCACAATTAAGGCTTGTTAATAGTAAGATTTGTACCTTAAATTAAAGTGTGACCAGAGTTTCCTATTCTCATAAATGCACAATCTTTACATTTACAGTTTAATAACACCCAATGTAAAATTAAGATTTTGAAATTTAGATCTTTTTTTGGGCTGGAATATGTTTTACTTTTTGAAACGTACTGTGTGTTTTCATAGCGCACTTTCATCTCAAATTGATCAAGGAAAGATTGATTCCTTTTTGATAGGCCCTATTAAGTTCGGCAAACACACAAGTGCATTCAAGCATCGGCTTGTCTTGGATTCTTCCTAGATGTATAATCCAGTTTCCATTAGTGATCCTCTAAAAGCCATCACTCAAGTGCCGAAATTGGACGTTGTTACACAATGCCTCTCTATCCGACACATTATTCATAGTCTTTATTTAATCCTTTATGAATCTTTTATGAGTCTTGGGTAATGCCCAGAGGCAAACTGATTGTCAAGCATTTTTTCTCTTATGCTGTCATCAGCCATTGTTATTGAAAGCTGTCTGAACACGATTGTAAAGGCAAAACGAAATTATATGAAAGGAAAACAATGATGTGAAGACTGAATTGCTCAAAATAAGAAGCTTGACAAAGTTGTTTTAATAATGATTTTTAATAATTAAAAAAGAACACCATGCAACCTAATTTAGTTAATCTGTTTTATGAGTTTGTGGCTAATACATTAAGTATAATAATACATAACAGTAACACTTCACGTTAATAAATAATTTGTAAGAAATAGTTAATTAGTTAATATGAAAAAACAATGAATCAAACTTATATAGAGAGTCCAGCATTTAGTAATATGTTTTGAAGTTTTAATTATTACATTTATTACATACACTCCCCGTTCACTTTATTAGGTACACTGAACTACTACTAGGTTGAAACCCCAATTTTGTCTTCAGAACTGCCTTAATCCTTTGTGGCATAGACTCAACAAGGTACTGGAAATATTCCTCTGAGATTTTGGTCCATACTGACATGATAGCATTAAGAAGTTTCTGCAGATTTGTCGGCTGCACATCCATGATGCAAATCTCCTGTTCCTACACATCCCAAAAGTGCTTTATTGGATGACTGTGGAGGTCATTTGAGAAACCAGTCTGAGATGGTTCACACTTTACAACATGGTGTGTTATCCTGCTGGAAGTAGCCATCAGAAGATAGATACACTGTGGTCATAAAGAGATAATCAATATTTGATTGTTTTTTACATATACATACATTTATATGCATTTATTATATCATCTTTGCATAAAATTACAAATAAATAAATAAATAAATAAATAAATAAATAAATAAAACGAAATACCACTTCTTTGGCTGGACAATAAATTTGACATTGTTTTCTCTTCTGGCTGCCGAAATCAGTCTTACGCATTTTTTCCTTTTTACTGAGTCTTGTTAACACCATTCTTTTATTATTTCAGCAAATAGGATTTTGTGCTGCATTCTACGTTAGCTGGCAGCTAGCTCTCTGCAACTCTCACATGGTCACCCACTGAAGCTATGCAGGGCTGCGCCCGGTCAGTACCTGGATGGGAGACCACATGGGAAAGCTAGGTTGCTGCCAGAAGTGGTGTTAGTGAGGCCAGCAGGGGCGCCCAACCTGCGGTCTGTGTGGGTCCTAATGCCCCAGTATAGTGACGTGGACTCTTTACTGCTCAGATTCTTTCAGATGAGAAAGAAAATCCCAGGATGTCCTTTGAAAAAGAGTAGGGGGTTTCACCCCGGCATCTTGGCCAAATCTGTCCATCATGGCCTCCTAACCCTCCACCATACCATAATTGGCTTCATTTATGATTTATTCATTCCTTACCACCAATCAGCTGGTGTGTGGTCTGGCGCAAAATGGCTGCCGTCACGTCATCCAGGTGGATGCTGCACACTGGTGGTGGATGAGGAGATATAAATGTAAAGAATTATTATTATTGTAACTATAATATATGACGACCTCCACAACTGAAAAACCCGGAAATGTAAAAAGGGTTCATTAATGCTTTCGAAAACAAACTGCTCACTGCTAACACATTAAACTAATGTTGTATAATCACTGGCAGCACGGTGGCACAGTGGGTAGCGTTGTTGCCTCACAGCAAGAAGGTCACTGGTTTGAGCCTCAGCTGGGTCAATTGGCATTTCTGTGTGGAGTTTGCATGTTCTCCCTGTGTTTGCTTGGGTCTCCTCCAGGTGCTTCGGTTTACCCCACAAGTCCAAAGACATGCACTATAGGTGAATTGGGTGAGCTAAATTGTCCACAATAGTATCTGGACACAGCCTTTATGATGCAAGCTGAGATCGCATCACTCAGCAATGCAATGTCAGACACAATGCACACAAAGAAGTGAGTGACGTCACTGTGAAGAGTAGGGTTAGGGGAGGGGTTAGGTGAGTGCATTGAAAAGCATTGGATGCAGCTCAGATTGCACTGCACCAGGTCTGCATCCAGACGCATCTCATTCTCCATAGTATATGAGAGTGTATGGGTGTTTCCCAGTGATGGGTTGCAGCTGGAAGGGCATCTGCTGCGTAAAACATATGCTGGGTAAGTTGGCGGTTCATTCCGCTGTGGTGACCCCAGATTAATAAAGGGGCTAGACCGAAAAGAAAATGAATGAATAATCATTAACTGAGGTGTTTAATAAAGTAGATATTTCATTGATTTACCGAATGTTCAAAATCTAGCGAGATGTAATGTTAATTAAACGCAGCAATTGGACCCATGGTGCCTCTGTTTGCTCTTCCCCAGAGCCTCCCTCTATGTACAATAATGATGATGTGTCGGTGATTCTCATGAGTGCCTTCTCTTTCCTGGGCTTTTGATCTGCGGTTTCACAGGTCAGGAGGCATGCTAAGAAATCTCAGTTGCAGTGAGGGTCATTTGTCAGACACCAGAGTACATGTGCTCATTACCACAGAACTTCACAGGGACGTGACCTCTCGTGTCTTCCACGTTTGCCCGAGAGTGCACCGGACACCAACTGAAAGCTTTTGCTCCACAACTGCAATACCTCCAAATGAGCCCCGTGCAAAGACACGAGTTATACCACTTAATACAACATATTATACATGCACATAAATTATGAATGATTTAATTAGATTTTTTCTTTCTTAATGGATTCATCTTAGATTCCACTCACTGATTCAATGATGCAGTCTTAACGAATAACAGCTCGCTGCGTTAAGGAACAGATTAGATGTGTGATGTTGTTTTTTCATATGAATTACAAACTGGTTTCAGTCATTTTCAAACAACTACATAAATTTGCCTACACATAACACTCTGTTCTGTTGTAATAGTCAGCTGAAATGAACATTAAAGAGATAAAAAAAACTTTTATACTGTACCATCGCTTATTAGGTTTACTGTAGGTCTACAGATTATATTATATGTTAATGAAGTACTCACTTTCACATTGGAATTTGCCCTGTAAATTTAGAAAAAACAAAAAACGTACTTGTGAATACATATTGCTGCATTTTATGTGAAATTTTATGTAAGAACGAACGCTACAGGGCAGTGCTGATGACTGCTTAGTTCCGTATGGCTGGCTTTTCAGGCGTATTTGTATTGTTTGCAAACAAAACTAGACTTGGTATGCAGAGCAGAGCAGACAGAGGTTCAAATCCGACAAAGTATGATTACAAAAACCATGAAAGAATAATTATTAAAAAAATAAAATAAAATCAGCTTTATGCTTTATGCCTAGTTCAGACTGCGTGATTTTAGGCCAGATTTTGGCTCGCCGACAGGTTTTGAGAAATCGCCGACAAATGCCTGAAATCACAGGCAAATCGGTGCTCGTGCACATGAGTGACAATCACACAATATGAACTTTCAAAGACGCGATCTGAGAGCATCGCCGATGAGTCACCGATGCCTGTGAGATATTTGGCATGTTAAATATCTGGTGCTGTCGGCGATTCAAATCATGCCGTGTGAATTGAGTTTTGACTGAAAATAACATCAGCCATCGCCTACAGCCAATGAGAGAGCAGCTTTCACTTGTGTGTGCTTGTGTATACCTGCTGCAGGCCAGCGGGAGGCTGGGGGAGAAGTTAAAAATCGCTCTTTTTCGGTTTATTTGGACCCACGAAATGGAGGAAAAACTAGTGGAGGTTTGACAGGACTCAGGAGCAACCGTGTCTGTTTGACGTTTCATACAGAAAGAAATTAGTTTATTATCAACGTTGAGGAGAAATGGCTAATTCCCTTTAAACCCAGGTGAGCAAACATGTACATGTTCTACCCCATTAAAGGCTTCTTTCTCATTATGTAGTTAATAACAAAAGATATACTACATGTTTTTGGCTGCGAGACGTAGTTTGGACGAAGTTGTCGGCGATTCTTCCTATTGTAAAGTCATGCCATGTGAAGGTCCCTGTCGCCGATCCATCTTGCAGTGTAAACAAAGCAGCGACGAAACGCTAGCCCAGATAGTCATGCAGTGTGAAAACATCTGTGACATGACTACTTTGAAAATCATGCAGTCTGAACTTGGCATTAGAAGCATGTGGCTACAATGACTTTTCTCTTATTGTTTGCTTTTGAAAACACTAATGATTTTGGTTTAAGGAAGGAGCTGTGTGGGTCACCCAATATCAAGTTGATATATTATGCATAACAAGCTGACCAATTTCTCTCAAGGATGCGCACGAGAAGGACGTTAATATACGCAGAAATGTACACAGCGGCCTCTGGTGGATTAATAAGAAATGACACAAATGAGGAAACGTGTAGTATTGTATTTAAGAATGACAAAAATTTACTCAGCGCCCTCTAGAGGTTTTTTGAAAACAAACGTTCAGTAACCAGTACAATAAAACAATGCCACCATGTATGTTTCTAAGAAAATTTAGACCTGCTTTTCAATCTGACATTTCAATCTTAATCTTAAAAAAATCTGGAAAACACAAAGATTTTGCATGTCAGCTGCATAGTGAATTAATTCACAAATGGGTATATAGCTACTTCTATACTACTATAGCTACTTCACAATCATTTGTATATAGCTGTTTATTTATTTATTTATTTTTTTATTTGTTTTCCTGTTCTGTATCTTATTCTTGTAAAGCACTTTCTAACAACCTAAATGTGATTTATGCTCTCTCTAGACACACATTTGATTAATGTTTAAAGGTTCACAAAACCCTTGAGTACATATTTTGAGATTCTGACAGATGTGTGTGTGTGTGTTGAGCATCAGTAAAGACAATGTTAGCACCTGTCAGCTTTAATTGTGGGGTAAACTGGATAATTTTGAGCTTTTGTCAGCTAATTTCAGCTTCCGGGTTTAAAATGATGTTTGGGGCGGATCAAAATCAGCGACGTAGCACAAAACTGCAAGTGCAAAAATGACGCGTCGGTTTCCCATTATTATTCATAGCTAAGATTTCTTATTCTATGAGACAAGACTGCTTCTTAATTATTCAATTAATGATTAAGCTGTGAGACACGGACCCACGGCACACAGTATTTAGCTGTTCATGAAGGGTCGTATGTGCATGTTTCCATGATCCACTGGGTTTGTTGCATGTTTTTCCCTGTGATGCTTTCAGAGGCGATACAGCAAAGCTGTTTGTGTGCAGCAAGCATTTTTGTCGGGAGTGCAGTCAGAGAATTGGAAAATGGCGGACGTTGTCTTTTGTCAGGTGTTCGTTTACATTTAGACACATCGCCGTGCTGCTGTGTTTGCCTAAATCCTCTAGATTACCAACAAGGCTAATGGTTAAAATAGACAGGGCAAGAGACCTGCTGCACTGAGTCTGCATTCAGATCTATGATTCAACCCCAAGGATTGAGGGAAAAGTCCTCTTCTTTATTGTTTATATGAACACGATTATCTTTATAATGATATAAATTGTGGTTATTTGTATAAGAAATTATGAATAACAAATGTAGCAGGGTATTAAACTACTGTTTATTTATTTGCATTTTTACTTTGGAAACTATAAACCGTCTCCTCACGGTTTGTCTCTCATTTCGTGAGCTAACTGACAACAGTCCCCTCCTTCTCCGCTGCAGGCCACGCCCACTCCTGCCCTGAACCGAAAGTGGTGGGGTGTCATGACCCTTTAACAAGTTTTATTCATGCATTTTGTCACTTAAAAAAAAAAACTTAGATAACTTTTAAACCATCTGAATGTTCAACATTGCTAATAAAAATAATGTTGTGCAATTCATATATTATATATTAATTATATATTTTTGAGTGTTGCTTAGAACTGACACTGATACAAAGAAATGCGTATTTTCACTGGTACTGGAACCAAATGATGACCTTTTGGTACAAACACAACTTTATTTGTACCATCTTATTTAAATCAAAATACATTGAAAATATTTTGAAAAACTAAATGAGTTCATAAAAATCCCTCAGTAATTTGCGAAAACATTTATTAGCTACAAATTGACACGTGACACTGTGGATGACATTTCACTGCTTTAAAGCAGGAAAAAGCGATGCAAAATTATTTTTGCAAAACATTTTTCCTTTGTTGCTTATTGAACTGAACTGAATCAACAATGCACAGATTCAATCAACTGATTGTTTATTACTGTGAAACAATCTTGTACCACACACACAGACTGTATTATTCTATATTTTTTGCCACAATCTCTTAGCGTGCTGCTTTGGCATGATCACAAAACAGGTTTACAGAAAGCCGCAGTTCTCCAGCTCTGTGCCATTATTTCAATGAAACAGAGAATATGGCAGTATTAGGGCTTAGATGCTGGGGGCAAACTGCTTCACCATTACCTAGCAGGACATGAGCTGGATTCAGACCAGCGATGTGCACTTTGGCATGGCACATGTAACACGGCACTCACGACCATTTTCTGCATCACATCAAAGCCCTGGGGCTTGTACCTCAGGATTAGTTTGCACCGTGTTAGTGAATAAGTCTGGTCTGAAAGCTGTGACCTACTGTAAGAGGTCTGTAATAGCTGGAGGGAACATGCAGTCCTGGAAAATGATATGATATGATATGATATGATATGATATGATATGATATGATATGATATGATATGATATGATATGTGACATGTCATGATATGATATATTATATATGATATGATACATGATATGACATATACATAGAAATGCATCATTAATAAGAAGATAAGCATTTTTTTTCAAGGGGTCATGCATATTCACAAATATATACACAAATGGCATATACAGCAGTGCAGTAATACAACTGCATCAATGCAGTAAACCATTAAAACAAAAGAGTAAATATAAAAACAAGACAACAGGTAACAGTAAGACGACAGATAATTTGCACCCCCACAATAATTAACAATTACAATTGTTATTCAACTATATTACAATAATGTTCTACTGAAATATAAACACGGTATACAATCATATGCAAACAGAAATCAGAAACAAATACAGGTAGTCCATAAAAAATATATATAAGAGCATTTCCAAAAACATAATAGGATGTTATGGATTGAAGAGAAACTGGCAAATTATTCCAGTCATAATGTGTTTTATATTTAAATGAACATCTGCTACAAATACAACAAATAAAATAAACAACTTAGCAGCTGAATAAAAATAAATGGTAAAATATTCAGTACTGTAAAAAATTCACTGTTACTTAGACTGTTGCTGATAACGCTAAAGTGTATAAATCTAACATTATCATTTGTTCAACCCATATTTATTTTTAGTCTCATTTTCAATAAATGATTCAATTATTCACTTATAAAACCTCATGTTTCATTGCTAGATGGGTCGCTTTTGAAGAATTATTCAGTGGCATATATTTGATAGCCACCTATTGGTTAAATAACGTAATTGCTACCTACAACTTTGATTTTTGAGCATCAAGTTAAATGCATACGATGGGGATTTTAATCTTTAACATAAACATCAGTGGTTTTATCTAAACTGTTTCTTGATTTTTGTATTTTTCAAACACAGATTTGAATGCAGCGATTTGAAGGATTGATAAATATATGCAAATCACAATCATTTATAATAATTTATGTTGCGTGGGTGTTGAAATCCCAATCTTTTAATGATTAATCGTGCTGCTTACACTGAATGCATCAATGCAGGCTAAACAAGTAGTGACAGAAGTTTAATAACCTAAGAAACCCACCACATCCCAAATAACTTACCACAACTTCTTCTGTCATCATTATATTTTACAGAAAAGCTTAAATGCTTAATGTGATTTGAATGATGTGGGAGGCGATTTCTTTGTGATTGTTTCAAATTTAGTAAAGTAAAAATATATATATTAATTTGTGGGTCATGTGCGTTCTGAACCCTTGTGATCCGTACGACCCCTATATGTTATGTCATGTCACGTTATTCCATGTTATATTTTGATATATCTTATGTATTTAGCCTGATCTCACAAGGAAACGTAACTGTTTTATGTTTTGTCAGTTTAGTGGATAATTCGTATTCGAATTCAGTCATACGAAAATGTATGATTTTTAAAAACGAGGTGTGGCATCAAATCCTACCCCTAAACCCAACCGTCATAGGGTGATGAGCAAATCGAC